>NC_081415.1:322085137-322385137 GCF_030272615.1 Cryptomeria japonica
TGAGCTCGGGCAATTAACCATTCTTGAGGTACAGTCTAGGCTAATGCTATGGTTAAGTTTGCACTCTGTTCTTTGATGTTTTCAGCCGCCTCATCACAAATTTGCAGCTATTCCGTTACCGGAGGAGTGGAGGAGGTGTCAAGTTCTTTGCTCGCAACAGAGTTCTCTCCCACTTCACTGAACAACTGTTTGGTGCCTTCGTGTGATGGTTGCTCTTTAGTCTTTTCGAGCTCGCGGGTCTCCTCTGCCCTTTGCTCTCCTTCAACGGTAGAGTCATCCTTGGTAGTACCATGGAGCAACAACTCATGGCGGCTCTGTTGGGTGGGTTCATGCAATTCAATCCCCTGAATGGATGGAATCTCTCCTTCCTCAATTTGGTTACCCGGCTCGGCTTGTTCAATGGCTCTTAGCTCAGTGTCTAGCATGTCGGGTGTGGGAGGATCATCAACTCCAAATGCATCAATATCACTTTGGGAAGGCAGAGCAGGTATATAATCTAGTTCCACTACATCATCGGACGAACTAGGGTCCTTTGACGATGAAGTGACCTCTGGTCTCCTAATGGGGATCTTTTCCCTTCTTGTTCTTTTAGATGTCCGAGTTCCTCTGCTGGCCTTAGCCTTCTTTCTTTTCTCAGGTTTTTCAATCTCTTCCTTAGGTGCATTGGAAGTTCCCTCATCTCCGGAGGACTGAGAATCAAGGCTACCCATTAAGTGGTAAGTGAACTGGACTCCCTCATGAAGTAGTTGCTCAATCTGCTGATGCAACCATTGGTCTGTATATCTCCCTGGGGCTGCCATGACTGCCTCAAAATCAGTGATCGGGTCTTGCGACCAATCAACGCCTGGTAAAAGATGCCTTACTACCTCAAATTCCCGGATTTGGAGACAATTCCCTGAATCTGTGAGTTGATCTGGGACTCAGCGGTATTCAAAGAGTCACATTTGTTGCACACTCAACCTAGAATATTCGCGCCTACGGACCTCACAGTCATCAGAGCAGTTTTTCCAATAATCTTCAACTGATTCTTTTGCTCTGTATCGCCTGCCATAGGCCCTCTTTGCTAGATTGTCGTGATCAAAGCATTTCCTTGGAAAATGCTCTTGTATGCCATAGGAGGCCAGCTCAGCAAAGGATTCCTCCGCCTGGGATGGGCTCTTTAGATGGACATCCTGGTTGCCTATAATCATAGGGAATGCGAATCCAACCTGCTTCCTGTCCCTGAGTAAGCTGCCTGTTGGATGTGACTGCCTTGCGACCTCCATAAGAACTATCTTGTCGGTTGGGTACCGTGGAAGTCAGAGAGGGGTGCCATCAAAGCCAGCTATCCGGATGTAGGAGAACCTTGGGAACTGGATGAACCAGGCTCCGTAACTCTGTACTAGAATAGTAGCTTGCTCTGAGAGCCTTATGTGTAATCCTCCTTGCATTAGCCTGACCAGGCGCATTGTGAAGGCGTCATTGACACGCTCATATTGACTGACGACATAGGCCGGGCTGTTCTTTTCTCTTTGAGCTATATCCTGATAGTGTAGCTGTGGGTAACAATCATATACTTTTACCTGATCAGGTCCATTCCCAATTTCACCTTTCATTATTAAACCTGGCAGTGGCTGGTTCCTGGCGAACATGTAGACCAAATAGGAGGTCATAGTGAAATACTTCTTTGTCTCGAGTTCTATCAGTTGAGTGTGGATGTTGTCACTTATGATTTGGGCCCAGTCAAACTTGGATTTCCCAGCGAAGACCTGTTCTATGAAGTAAAACATCCATTCTTCAAAGTAGTTGGATCCAGGAAGTCCCATAATTGTGCTGAGCAATGTGACCATGTCCCCATGCTCGTTGTGAAAGTTGCTTCTAGGGGTCTTTTTCCCAATCCTGATGCTTGGAGGTCTTCTCTCCTTGTACCACTCTTCATTCATTAGTGTTCTGCACCTGGCGGGATTCATATCATACACCCCTTGTCCTTCGTCCATAGTTGTTGCTATAGGGTTGTTTAGGAAGGGAATGTCAAATGTGTCGCCAATGGCTTCAGGGGTGAAGTTAGCGAAGACCATGTCCTCGAGGAGTACCAATCTGGAACTTGGCTGGTAATGTTGGGCTGCCTCCACTACTAACTCATAGTTCTGCACTGCTGGAGGAAATCCCGCCGCTTGGGCGATGCCACTTTCCATCATCTGTCTAGGCCTGTCGTAGGCATTAGGGGAGAAGACTCGGTTCCTGAAATCTTGGATATCAATATGGCCCAGGTCAGTATCACCGACACTGTCCCAGACACTCTGAACTTTTGACTTCCTTAGTCCCCCTCTTTGATATTGATACTTCATTCTTTCGACTTTGCGAGGGATATCTGATTTGGATGCTCGCGATGTCTCGGCTGTATCAGGCGTCTTTGATGATTCTACCGCCGATTTAGGCATTTATCCTGCACAGTCGGATGTGGATTACGAGGCGATATAAAGGAAGTAAAGCGGGTTAGATAAAGGATATACCAACATAAGAGGATCAATTCAAAAATCGAATTGAAAGAACAACATGATATTGCTAGCTAAAAGCTTGATTGATTTAAACATGAATAATTATGAAGCTTTTCGATTGCAGATTTACACTTAGGCACTTATTTCAAAATGGATGGTTAATCCCAAGACTCAGTTTTCAATCGCTTTGCATAACGTTTACAAACGGAAAAATATGCATAAGACTTAAGCATTTTAATCAATTTTTTGCACACACATCTATCCAATTTGCAAATATTTTGAATGATTTCAAGAGAGGTGAAGCAGACTTACCTAGCGAAAATGAATGGCGCGAATCTGCACAACTTGCAAATTTGAAAGGAAGAGTTCTGCAATTTTTTGAATTTTAACGGTTAACTTCCTATTCAAATTTTCGCGCCTATGGTTTGTAAAAAACTTGCAATTTTACACTCAGACTTAGCAATTTACAATGGGCGATTTTGGTGATTTACTTCAGCGATTTTTACCTTGCGCGTTTCCACTTTACGGCTCCAAACTTGGGCGATTTTACCTTATGCGAACTCTTAGCAAACGTAAGGGGTTTTCAAATTTGGAAGATTCTCCTGCAACTAACCCCTAAATCACGATTTTCGGTGCCATGCGTTTTTTGAACTTTGAAGGAAAATCGCACCTCCCAAATCCACGGCTCTTCCCTTTTGCTTGGACGACGAACTTCGGAAATTAGAAGGGTTTTGCAAGTTTGCATGGACTTAAGCCTTCGCCACTTCTCCCACAACACGATTTTCGGAAGAATGGGGGAACTTTTTCAGAATTTAAACACTTCGCATTTATCCCTGGTCACGCGAAGTTCGGCGTGGTTTGAAAACTTCACCTTTTGCGTTTTTCTTTTATAACGTGATTTTTGGAGGAATGGGGTATTTTGCGAAGTGCGGCACTTTGACCCCCTTTGTCAACCTCGCAACCTCTGAAGAAATCGCGATTTTCTCCAAGTCGCGATTTTCGGGAGTTGGGCGTGGTTTGCCAAACTTCGGACCTTTCGACAACTTTGTCAACTCCGGCGACTTTTAGTGTTTTGAAAATTTCACAATTTAAGTGTCATTTGAGAATTTCAGACCTTTTGGCAACTTTGCCAATTTCGCCTTTTAACACTTTAACTTAAAGGTTCGAGTTTCGGCCCTTTTGGGCACTTTGTCAATTTTCTTTTTTCTAACACTTTGGCCTGGGGGTCCGAATTTCGGCCCTTTTGGGCATTTTGCCAACTTTCTTTTTTCTAACACTTTGGCCTGGAGTTCCGAATTTCGGCCCTTTTGGGCATTTTGCCAAATTTCTTTTTTCTAACACTTTGGCCTGGAGGTCCGAATTTTGGCCCTTTTGGGCATTTTGCCAACTTTCTTTTTTCTAACACTTTGGCCTGGGGGTCCGAATTTCGGCCCTTTTGGGCATTTTGCCAACTTTCTTTTTTCTAACACTTTGGCCTGGAGGTCCGAATTTCGGCCCCTTTGGGCATTTTGCCAACTTTCTTTTTTCTAACACTTTGGCCTGGAGGTCCGAATTTCGGCCCTTTTGGGCATTTTGCCAACTTTCTTTTTTCTAACACTTTGGCCTGGGGGTCCGAATTTCAGCCCTTTTGGGCATTTTGCCAACTTTCTTTTTTTCTAACACTTTGGCCTAGAGGTTCGAATTTCGGCCCTTTTGGGCATTTTACCAACTTTCTTTTTTCTAACACTTTGGCCTGGGGGTCCGAATTTCGGCACTTGGGTGAGTTTTGTCGATTTTGGCACCTTGAGGCACTTTAAAGATTTCGCCCTTCTTTTACCTTTCAGTTGGCAAAAATTGCCATTCATACAAATCCCGCAAACCTTTAAAAACATCATGTAATCTCTCTCATTTAGTGCAAAAATCGGTGTCTTTGGGTCCTCATGCGACCTTTAGACACATTATCCTTTACTTGACGGATTTCGCTAGTCTCCAACATCCCACGCCTATTCAAGGCGATTTTACAAGCTTAGACAATCTCTGGGAATTCGTGCCCGAGGGTTCAACTGGCCCTTTTGAATCACAGGCTCCTTTGCTCAACATCATCATCTCATGGATTGATCGCGGGCTCGCTCGAAAGGACGCGAGACACTCTGCGTGGAATTCAACAGGGCGAAGACGAAAAAGGCCCTCAAAAAAAGGGGGACCCTGTCGGCGACAGGGAGCGTGTGCAACGCACAACAAGATGTCGGTTGGGAAGATAGCCACTTGACAAAACTGAATTAGTAAAGGTTGCGACTCATTTACCTTCAATCGGTTGCAAAGAAAGCCCTTTTTAACTTTTATAAGGATAAGTGCTATTTCCTTGAGTAAAATATGACACAAACTTGTATGAAGAATTACATGAAGATAAGAAATTCGACATAGATGAAGGCTTCAATAAGTGATTCAATTTCTTTGAAGATTTCATTTAACAACTCCTATTTAAATAATGGTTTCATTGTTTATACTTAACAAACTTAAATATATGGATAAATTAAAATGTTGATTGAATGTTGTAATGTATTTTTCATATTATTTCATAAAAGAAAATGTCATTATCTTTTATCAATTATGATCAAATTACAAGTAAAATGGTGTTTTATTGAAATGTCATGTTCAAGAGCTATGAATTTTATTTTTCTTTGATAAGTTGAAAAACAAGTTTTTGACTTTTATAAAGACATCAAATTTAATAAAAGATTTCATGAATTCAATTTTGAGGTTAAACACCTCAAGTTTCTAAGCCTTGTATAAAGATAATTTTTTTTATAATGGCTAGTCTCACATATCTCTCTAAAGAGAAACAACATCCAACTTTCTAAAGGACTTGATCTAGTAACTAAAGCACAACTTTCTATACAATTGGCACTAAAAAGGGTTTTGTGACTATGTACTTCTCTTATAATGGACTAATTTTGAGTTAATAAGATTATGAAATTTGATGTTATTAAAAATATATATGTTATACTTCACTTAATAATCAAATATTTGACCCTCACAATCCAATGCTAAAAAAAATGAAATATTATTGAAAATATCACACTTATAAAAAGGAATAGTTAGAATTTCCTTACTTGACCTTGATAAATTGATTTTAAATCAATAGAGAAGGCACACTAAATATATAGCACAAATGGCCTTGCACGTGTGTTGATTTAGCATAAATAATTTTTCCATCAAGTTTTATATGTCTTCTAGTATAACCTGTAAAAATGATTAGTACTAGCCTAACCTGCTCTGATACCATGTTAGAAATTAGGATCTTAGGATACTAATCATTATAAACAAGATCATAAAATAAATGAAATGAGAATCATACATGCATAAATGTACACATTACACAAGATATACATGGGGAAAACCCTTTCGGGTAAAAAACCCCATAAAGCATCATTTTATTAAAACACTTACAAATATAGTCTATCATAAAATAGACTCGAACCTGGGGACACTCCTCCAATACATCCACATGGCCAATAAAACCTCATATGCATAGTGATACAACTCACCATAATGCTCCAAATTCTCACCACTCCCAAATGAGAGAAAACCTCCTTAAATATAGGAGGAAGGGTGGCTTCACTAGTCACACCTTTTCAATAGCCCCCACTCATAAATAATTAATAATCTAATATTTATTAGATTATAATTATTTCAAATGGGATATGCTTATAAAGCATATAATATATAAGATTTTATAACCTTATATTAGAACATTATACATAAATATTATAAGGATGTGATCCCTAATAACATTATGTTCTAACAGTTATTCGTCATTGAATGGTGATGAATCATCATAGATTTTATTGAGGAGTTTCTGGGTTCGATTGTGTTAGCAATTTTTTTCATAACATTTCGGATCACTTTGTGCTCTCATACATCTTGATGATGGATCACAGAGTGTGATCCAAAATGTTATGAAAAAAATTGCTAACACAATCGAATCCAGAAACTCTTCAATGAATTCTATGGATTGTGGAAATTTGATATCTTTAATCATCATAGATTGACAATTTTAACCTGAACTCCTTATTAGATGTAATAGAAGAATTCAAATTTGTTTGCAAAACCTTTTTAAAATATTCATAGCATACATTAAATGAGACATGAAAATGAGTTGGTCATTGCCAAAATTCTTCACCTAAGCAATATAATAGGAGGTCTAGATCTGTCATGTCAAAAGTAGAACGTAATTTAGATTTCACTCATTGCAATGTGATGGCCCTACTACCGATTATGGCAAGATTATCTACGCAGACAAAAAGATTCACAAAGTCATAACAATTGTTGTTGAAATAGAAATTTGGGCAAGAGAGACTTTGCGTGAATCCATATCTCGTAGATGTTGATCAATTTTTGTGCATTAGGGTTGTGGTGCCCTCTTAAGTATGCTCAAAGACTTTAGAATCCTACAAACCAAATGACCACTATGTACCTGTTACTGAAATTTTCATTATATTTACAATTCAATGGAAAATTTTAGTACCTAGGCAAAGATTACAGTCACATAAGTGAAATCTTTCAATTGTTATTTTATTCATTATATTTTATACAGTTGAAATGATTACGAGAAGTAATCTACAGAGCAAAAGAAAGGATTACGAGAAGTAATCTACAAATAAATTTTCTCTCACACAAGATCGTGAGAGTAATCCTTACTTTCCTATGCAAAGGAGAAAAACTGAATTAAATAAAGCAAATGCATAGATAAGATAAGAAAGGAACCAGCCATTGCCTGGGGGTATATGGCTGGCGTAAGTTTGCTCTCGAAGTCGTAAGTCTGCATTTTCGGAATCTGTTCTCTTCCATTCTCCTTCATGTCCTGTAAAAAATCAAAAGGTGAAGTGGGTTAGATCAAAGGATCTAAGCAATGACTGAATGCTTACTGATCTTACCTATACATTTGCATCATATAATCAAGCTCCCCTTGACAGAAAAAAATAAGCATCTTGGAAGACAAAGAATAAAAGGTCATCTTCATTGCTTGGAGAATTATTGTTTTCTAACTGTTTGTTTAATGTGCAGAGACAGGTAAAGAATTACAAATTTCAGAGGTTTTATTATGAGTGGGGTTAAATGAGGCTCCCACAAGGGTTGAGCCCAGCTCATAGAAACCATGTGATTGTTCAGAGGGTACTTGCAAGTATATACAAGAAGCATGAGATGATGTAAAGACAGCCATAAAGATGCAGAAAGGGAGCCTAAGTTCTGAGGTCTGAAGGAATATGCCAAGTGATCGCCAATATTGCAAATGGAAAGGAAAACCACATCTGTACTAGAAGCATAAGGATAATTTGAAGCTATGGTAGCTAATTCTAATGCAATAGTAAAGGGAATTAGAATGCTTTTAGAATCTGTTCAAAAGTATGCAGTGCGATGGAGTGTCAGGTCACAACTTTGCCAACAAGCATTTCAAGCCCAGGCAGTTCACCACCGGGATTCATTGACAAAAGAACCAATGTTACAACCGACAATAAACACTGCTTCTGCGAAGATGGTAACAGATGCTGGTGCAAGAGTGTGTACAAGGTAAATGTAAGTTTCAGACTTGCTCACTGTGATGGTAAGAATATTCAGCAGAAAATACCTATTCATCCATTTGAGTGAAACTTATGACAGCAAGGATGACTTTCGCCAAAAAGCTGAAAATGATGGTTCGTCTAAATTTGCATAAGGAAAAAATTACAGAATTTCATTTTCAGAAAAGTGCAGAAATAACAAAAAAATGAAAAAAACCCGTCAACATTTTGTGCCTATAGAAATTTGCAGAGCCACCTGTGCGTGAAAACCCACCATCAGAGTTTCATTCAAAGGGAAACAAACATAGATTCCTCCTTTAAAGTGCAAGCAAAGAACCCAGGAGAAATTACAGATTTTCCACTTCTTTACAACATTCTTTTCAAAAACTCACAGAAAGTGAAATTTACAGGGAAATAGAAAAATTGCAGAGAGGGTTTCTTAACCGAAAAGGAAATTGAGGATCTTGTTCAAGTATTACCTTATTTACTTTTTCAACAGAAAGGGAAAGAGAAATTTGTAAAAAAATGATGCATAAAGAAACTATTAGCAATTTTTCCATTCAAAGGAAATTAACAGTTTTCCGTTTTAGAAAGGTTCAGAGATAACAAGGGAAATATGAACAAAAGCCCCAATTTCCTTTTCGAAAATGCAAATAACCCAAAAAATTACAGAGTTTCCTTTCAAAAAATTGCAGCAAATCTCGTTCATGGCGAAGATATACCCATCATGTTTATATGGAAATTTCTCAGAAAATGTAAAAACTACATATAGCTGCTATGTGAGTCAAATTTCCTTTCAGAATAAGTGCAAAATATGCAGAGTTTTTTCTTTTTCCAGAAAATGCAAACGAAATATCATTAACAAAGCTCGTGCCAAATAGAATGCCAAGTTCACAAAAAGAACTTCGAAAATACCTCACTTTTTGCAAAAATGGAGTGATGTCGTGGTATGGTGAAAACCCTATGATTTCTAACGCAGGAGCAGACCAGTCAAGCTGTGGATAGCTGCCAGTCGAGGGTGAATCAACACACAAATCCAATTTTCCTTCTACAGTTCAAACCCTAGCAACTCGGCCCATTTACCTCTTCAGTGGTGAAAAAGAAAACTTGCAAAGCAAAAATGAAATATCATTTTAGGTTTTCATCGTTATATTTCCCCTTGTTTTGCTTTTGCCCATTTTTATGGGATTGTATTTCATTTATGAAATGCGAAAGTAATATATGCATTGTGGTCGAGGTTTCCACAAACTCCCACTTATGTGTTATTATAAACTTTGCCTAGCCGTGGGGAGGCTTTAAAACCCTTAAGTCTTCAAAGACTTATAAAATTTAAAAAAGATGTAAATTAATTTCATATTTATTTAATTATATAAATGTTGCAAAAAATTGCTATTTTCTAAACAACATTTATATAATTAATAAATATTTAATTAATTACTTTTTGCATGTCAAATTTCCTAGTAATATTCTTAAAAGGAAATTGTATTTTTTTTTGCATCTTTTAAACTCTAAGGTTCAATACCTTTCTTCCATATACACATGAAAATGTAAAATGAATATTTAATTGGATGGGTTATAAATCCAATTAATATTTATTATAATTGGTCTTTAAAATCATTCCCAATATGCACATGGAAGGAAAATATTGAACCTTGGATAGGTGAAGTTATCACAAGAATTTGGGGTCGAATTTGGGCTTGGAATGTAGTTATTCATGAGTTTGGGCTAGTTCTCCAGCAGTTAGAGCCTGATTTTGAGTATTTCATGGGTCAACCTTTTGTTGACCAAATGTTTACACCTGATTTCACGCAATTATGCAGAGTTTGAAGCCTTTTTGTGGGGGTTCCTTTCCCTACTCGGATTTCAAGATATTTTTGACTTGGAGATCACTCATGGAGACTTTTAGTTAAGCACTAGTCATCCTATCCTTGCCTTTGGAAGGCTTTTTGCATAAAGGAAGGAAGGATTTTAGTTTATGGGGTTCTGGATTTTTTCTCAAGCTTAGCTGAGTTTTGTATCTTGTAACCCATTTTGCAGTTCTGACAGAAAATTTCAATACAGATATCAGTTTATGCCTTTCTCATTTCTGAGTTATTTCTTCATTGTGTGATTGAGAGCAATTTTGATTTTTGTGTTATTTGTGAAATAACCTTTCTTGAATTTTCTGTCTCATACATGAATCACAGGTCATGCATTGTGGTCTATCAAAATAATTGTTTATTTCTTCATTGTGTGATTGAGAGCAATTTTCATTTTTGTGTTATTTGTGAAATAACCTTTCTTGAATTTTCTGTCTCATACATGAATCACAGGTCATGCATTGTGGTATATCAAAATAATTGTTTGTGAAAGTCATTTCCTTTCAAGTTTTTGAGCAATAATCCTTCGCGTGAAACACTTTTTGTGATAAGAATTCAGAGATGTCATATGTGTAGAACAGGTGCATTTAAAGGAGTTTTCCTGTCATTTTTCAGATCATATGGTGTATCACCTTATTTAAGTTGTTAGTTATCCTTTTTCTTATTCCCTCTCCCTTTTCCTCAAAGGTTTTTTCCCTAAGGTATTGTTAGAGTTAGTGATCCATCATTTTTCAGGAACCGGCCTATCTGGAGGTTCAATCACAATAACAATTTACCCACAGACTCATGATTGTTCCCATGTTAACCCAAAGTGCTAGGTTTTAATAGCTTAGTTATTGGGTGCACTTTTGGGCCTTAAGAGTACCTAACATTCTTAATGCCTGTTTGTGTAAACCTCATTATCCAAATACATATTTATGGAAGACTCTTCACATCCATCTGATACACCTTCCAATCAAACTAAGTTGCTATAGAGAAATAACCAAAATGTGATCATGTTTGTTGTGAGAGAAAATATCTCCTTCTAGTAAAGAACCTATTTCCTTCTCTGTAAATAGTCTTTTGCAACAAGATGAGCTTTGTACTTGTTCAAATTCATTGCAGTTGCTTTTGTTTTGCAAGGAATTGTTTGATTTGCTTCGTCATTTGGTGAGATGGAGATGGCAGTGGTGTTAGCTGTTATAAAACCATTTTTTGTTTTGTGGCTTGTTCTTGTTGTTCCCTCTGTTATTTTGCCTCCAATTTATTCTGCAAGTTATTTTTTGTAGCTTCTTTTCTTTTTCTTTATATAGTCTATCCTTTTGTGACTTACCCTCCTTTTCCTTTTATATATTTTTTCTTGTTTCCTATCTTCTTCTTTTTTCAACTTTTCTAACTTTTCTTTTTGTAATTTGTCTTCTTTTTGTTTCTCTATGAAAGCATTATAGGCCCTTGGGTTGCTTTTGTGGTATCCTATTTACATTTTGTATACCCTCCGTTTCTTGGGAGAGGAGTGTGTCTACCTTGTGTTTGGACCTTAACTCTCTTGTTGTAGTTGCTTCAGCCTTTCTGTCTACGCTAGTGATAGTTTTGCTACTACTATGTCTAAAGCTTGATTTCTTATATCTTCTTCAATTCTGGTTCCTTCTCTTTTTTGTTTCAAGATTGTTGCTAGTTCCTATGGGAAATTTTCAATTATCTTTGCAAATTTTTGCAATGAAGCTAGGATGAAAGATATCACTATCTCCACAATTATAGCTTTCTTTTCTTTGTTTACCAATGTTTACATGTAATGCCCCCATTTTTTAGGTTTTTAGTGAACCCCCTAAGTATGTTGGCACCTTTCGATTTAGTTTTGTACTCTCAATGGTTATGCAGGAAAATAATTGTTTACCGCTATATCTGATTAATTAAATACAAGAAATAATAATATACCCGACAATGCATACCAAACACAACTGTAAAATAATCTTTATTCGCACATGAAATTATTTTAGAGAAGAAAACCAGAGATGGTCAACCAATGATTACAATTGATCCGACTATACTATACTACCTTCCTTGGTGGTACACAACATATTTAAAGGACCTGACGGTTGCCTAGAGGAACACAACATCAACCAACTGACACATTAACTACTCGAGAGTGACAACTCACTTACTACAAAACAATTAATACATTGGTAGATATCAAATATTATCAAACATAACAATAGGCATTTTATGTTGACTACATCATCCCCCCCAAAAGAAAAAGTCGTCTTCTAGATGACAAGTATAGATCAAGTAATATCGGAAAGACTAATGACAAGAGTGTAGGCAATGAATTGAATTGGACAACCCCAACTTGTAGTGTACTTGCCAAATCAAATAGGGGTTTGGAGGCAATGCTCCCAATGGGGTCAAGGGGCAGCGCCCCCATCGCCAAGCCCAAATTAAGGCCTTCAAAACCACACGAAACTCCATGGCGCACATCATTTTTTTGATTTTTTAAGATGCCACGATCCATATTAATGAAGCTAGAAAAGAGAAAGTTTGCAGTGTTTAACCAACATATGTAACATAATAAAGTCGGATGTGTCATGAAGAATCCACCAAGAATGTGTCGTGGCGGAGAGTGTTGTATGCAATCAAACCATATGATGCCACAATAAGGTTGTATGTGAGAATTGTTGGGCCATACATGAGATTTGCTGAGCTGTATGGAAGAGTGTTTGTTGTTGCCATACGGGAAGGTCCTGTTGTAGCTTATTGTGTTGTACGTGATGCAAGAGGATCCATATAGAGATGAATGGTGTCCACACAATGTAGAAATGATGTCTTATGGGGTTTTTAAGACAGCCAAGAAAGTGTCGTACGGAGAAATCAGAAGATGACCCCATAAGAACAACCAAGGTTAACCGTACGGACAAGGCATGAGATCTTCATACGTTAGACAACTATCATATGATACAAATTGAAGCACATAGTTGCTGTATGGCGTAACAAAAAGGCCGTACGAGGTAACACCAAAGCCATACAAAGTGAAAGAAATGTTGCCCAAAGAGAACTAACTGTCGTACAGGACACCAAGAAAGCCTTATGGGTACAACAATGTGTCATATACTTGGAAGCTTAATGTATTGACGTATGGTTGTGAGGCGTTGTACGAGAAAGACTATAGGTCGTACGTGGTGAGGAGCAGACAAAAGTACAGAAGGGGCAACATGGTGCCATATGGGAAGCATGGAGGACTATCATACGGTGGGCAACTTAACATTTCGTACAGTATGAGATAGAGACCACACGTGAGTAGTACGATGTTGCCATACGGTGCAAAATGTGAATTGACACTTTCGTGCCTAGGGTGTTGTACAGACTTTAGTAGTTGTCATATGGTTTGGAAAGTACTTTGTATATCGAGTGAGTAGTGGAGTCCGTACGGGATAAGATATTCCAGGCTTTACTATAGAGATTGGAGGTTGTACGGGCGAAATAGGAGGCTCCCTGGACAATGAAACCGTCATGGGAGGAAGAACCTGTTGTACACAATGTGCATTGTTTTTCTCACTCTCCAGCTGCCCTTTCAATCTAATAATTTTCTCCGACTCCATTATTTTTTGCTTTCCATTTCCCATCCCTCCTAATTCCTTTTTTTTTTCCCTGTGAATTTCTAGTGAAATTGATTTCCCTTGACAATTATTTATATGCTCCACATTAGATATTTTGCTCTTCGTACTCTGAGATGTATCATTCACAATTTTACGTACTTTCCTCGATGCTTTTCACCGAGAGTTGTGGCTTCAAGAAAGATACGTGTTGACATAAATACCTCATAGTCCTCCATTTGCCAATAAAATAGTCCATTGAGAGAATTCGTATCGTCTTCAGAACAATTTTCCAAATCGAGCACCCCTTCATCATTTGGTTCCATGTCTTTCTTTCCTTCATATCCAACTCTTCGTCTTCGAAGGATGCCAACTCCTCGCTCACGCTTGATTTCTTAGGTCAGTGATGTACTTCCTTCCTTTACGCTCAATTGAGAGCGTGTTTCACTTTCAATTGTGATTTGCCTTGCCAACAATCAACCATCCCCTCTCGAGGAGTGCGTTGTATGCCTTTTTCTGCAAGGGGATTGTTCTGACGTTTTCACACATCGCCCCATTGCAAATGGGGACCCCCTTCTTTTTAGGCCCTCCCGGTTTTTTTGGCTTGCGTTTTTGTGGTCTTTTCGCAACAGTTTCGTCAGTCTATCTGCTTTGCAAGTGTTTGGGGGTCATATTGATTAAATCTGCTTTTTGTTTGAGCGAATTCGGCTAAGTCTAGGACTCGTTTTGTGAATTTTAGGGTTTTTGCCTTTTGTCCTAGATTTTAGGGGTTCTTGTTAGGGTTTCGGGAAAACTAAGCATACGACTGGAATCAAGACCCTTCAAGGGACCTCCCAGTAAAATTTGAGCCCAAACGGAGCAACTTTCTATTTTTAGAAAGTCCCTATTTTTTAGGGATTTTTCCGAGTCCTGGAATGTCGCCATTTTGCCAAAAATTAAACTTACTATTTTTAGTAATATCTATTTTTAGTAAGTTTCTACTTATAGTAAGTCATTCATGCGTCTTGTTTTAGGCTCCAACTCTGACATTTTGGAAAGTTTCTATTTCGGGAAAGTCTATTTGTGGCAGGATCAAGCTAGCAGACAGCGAAGAATCAACATGCACAATCACTTCTAAATCTGGAAAGTTGAAAGCAGACAGGCAGGGGTCTAAAATGGCTAAGTATGAGAATCATCCCTGAAGTGGAAGGCACAAAATTGTTCTGAGTCTGGAAAATCCACCTTCAAAATCCCAAAGTGGCATCTCAGCATAGACAGTGGTCAAAATTTGGCTAAGTTTGGATCTCCTATTCCAGAAGAGGAAAGCAAGCATGATCATCCAAGTCCAGAAATTCACATCAATCCACCAATGTCATCCTGATCCGAAAATGGCCTGAAATTTGACTAAGTCTAGAAATTTGGAAGATCTTCCAAAATCCAGAATTTGCATTATAATTCCTATGGACCTGAAACCACTCTCAAACATCCTGAAAGTATATATGAAATTCTTATACTTAAATGTTATATTTCATACATATATCCTGACGAAGAGCCTGAAATAGTGGAAAAATCCACCTCTCCATGGACATCTCCAAAATGCGCCCAGGTATGGGCTAGAGCGCTAAAACCAAGAAGTAATTCACAAGTGCAATTTTCCGCCTCTCCATGGACATCTCCAAAATGCGCCTAGGTATGGGCTGGGGCGCTAAAACCAAGAATGAATTCACAAGTGCAATAATCCACCTCTCCATGGACAGAGCCAAAATGCGCCCAGGTCTGGGCTGGAGCGCTGAATCCAAGAAGTCATTCACAGAGAGAAAATTCATGAATCCTTGGCGTGGTCAAAAAAAATTTCGTCCAAGCAAAGAATTCAAAATTCTGCCTAATGCACGGAATCCAAGGAGTCAAGGAGGAATAAAAAGAAGAATTCCCTTCAGGCGAATTTTCAGTTATGCTATTTTTAGACATCAAATCCCGGCCAAATATGGAAATTTTTATAGATTCAGAATCGGGGTGAAATTCTTCATCCAATGAACCTGGCTCCTAAATTTTAGGAGGATCCCCAAAAATAGGGATGTTGAAAAGGAGACATGTGAAAATTTGGCTAAGTGATGGAAATTCCTTCCTTTAGGACATAATTCCAGGAAAGGTAAAAAATTGACTAAGTGTTGGAAATTCCTTCCTTCATGACAGAGTTCCTGAAAAAGGTGAAAATTTGGCTAAGTATTGGAAATTCCTTCCTTCAGGGCAGAATTCCAAGAAAGATGAAAATTTGGCTAAGTATTGGAAATTCCTTCCTTCGGGACAAAATTCCAAGCAAGGAAGAAATACACCCAAGGATGAATTGAACATAAAATTTCTAAGGCAAGGAAGGAATCAGGGATGAATTGAACAAGAAATTTCCCCTCTGAGGAAAAAATTGAAAAATCCATTCTCAGGCATCAAATCACATCCAAATTTCAAAAGTTTTACAGATTTGGATTCGTAGGAGAATTTTCTCTCTCCTGGACCGTGGAACCCTAATTTGGAAATTTTCCTAAAAAATAGGAAATGTGCAGAATTGATAAGAAAACCTTCTTCAAGCAAGGAAAGTTGAGGAGACTTCAAGAAAATTCTTCCTGAATCGAATTTTCCCTCCAACAATTCCAGATGTGCAGGAGCGGATATACGACGGCAGAGTCCATTTGCATGGCGAGGATCTATTGAACGCATGGCAATATGGTGGCACATTCATTGCCGGAATATTTGACCAAATGGCAACCTGGTAATGATGTTGAATTTATGGCAGATTCCTTTTGCATGCAGCCGCCGCATGTGGAAATGATGGAGCATGTATGACATAATGGGGTGATTTTTGCATGGATGAATATTCAACGCATGTTGGGCGAATTTGAAGGAGGTGGTGCATTTAATGCGCAGTGGATGCTATTTTGGGTACTTTTGAATTTATTGTATATGGGCATGATGGGTTATTAATTGGAGATTCCCACCTTGTTGCATCATGTGTGGAGAATCTTTTAGGGAAAACCCTAATTAGGGTTTGCATGTAATCATGGCCCGAGGCCTATATAAAGGGGTGAACCCCTCATTTGTAAAGGAGGGAGCTTTGTATGAAATTGTTGCGATAAGTTTTTGAGAAAATAATAGTGAAACATTGTTCTCTGATGGTGTCCACTTAAATTATTTTTTCAAAGCTTGCATGGTTTCACCTTCCTCGCTTAGATTAGAAATAGTAAAGTGCTTTGATTTCAATGGAGAATGTAATGGTGTTTGATGAATTTCCATGGTTCATACTTTTTGCATCTTGCTGATTGTAAGTTGCAGTGTAAAGTTAGTCTGAGCCCCCTAAATTCGTGCTAAGTTCGATTGTGGATAGTCATTTGGATTGCGCCATGTTGGGTATTCAAATGTACTTTCTCGATATGAAAATCCTCCAACATCCTCAGAAGATTGCACCGGTTCCTGTGGAGTTGTAGTTTATCTTGGCGAAGCAGAGCTTGGTTTATTTGGAATTTGTCCACCAGAGCACTATTCATTGTTATCACTGCCCTTAGGAATAGATTTAGATCCTTCTGAACCCTTTCCCTTTTACTTTCAGTTCATTTTATTTCATTCAAAGCAGCAGCATCGCAGAATTGCCATATCCGATGATGGAGTTCCAGCCACAACGAAGAAGTGAAAGAACGATGCACACGTAAGGCCCCTTGGATTACCAGCAATCACATCAGCCAATTGAGTCACGTCCACGCATCGAAGGAACCTTGGAGTCGATTGTTTGAACTTCTTGCAATCTTAGCATGCAATCGTACTTTGATCAAGAGAGAGTGAAGTGACCGTTAGGCAACTTTATTCTGTGTTCGACGCTGTCATAAAAAACACGTCAACAGGGATGACTACGAAGTCCAAAAGAAATTGTTGTGTCTCGATTGTTACTTTTTGTGCCATCAATGTTCCCAACGACTTGATGTTGTGTTGGTTGACACCTACCAAGTGGAAGGTCGACAGTTAGAGCACTAGTCTTCCAAGGCATTTCCAAGTATCTTCTAGTAGTACGTTTACTCCCGAGCCTCCGTCGACGATGGTGTTTGTGAACTTCTTCCCCGTTTTTTCCATCTCGACGACCGTCAACTTCCTCCTGATGCTCACTATCAACAACATTGGATCACTGGCCTCATTCCCTTCACATGGTGGTTTCCCTGTCAGTTCCTCTTGTGGTTTACATTGTCTTTGGCTAACTATGTCATCACTGACTGTGTTGATAATTGCCACTCTCAGTTGTGGCATAGTTTGAAGAAGGTTTGTCACCTTGATGGGTATGGTTGTCTGTAGGACCTGTCGAACTATGTTCTTCTTTGACTCCTGCAATGACGTAGTTGCACTTCCATTGGAAGTTACTTGGTCCTTCACCAACACTTGTTCTACTTCTGCTCTGGCATCTCAGAGTCATTCCTTCTTTGTACAGGGGTTTGAGTACATTGCCTTCTTTGTTTGTGCTCTTGTGATTGCTAGAATTGCCTCATCTTGTTATGCCACATCCAACATATTAATACCCTTTTTTTTTGGGTAGTCGGTGTCTTCATGATTCCCTGGTCCACACCATTTGCACAATAATTGTTTGTTGTCTTTCTTTTTCTGACAGTCTATCGCAAAGTGTCCCCATTCACTACATTGCCGACATTGTATGATAGGACGTCCTTTGGAGTCATGCTGCATTTGATTTTGCTCTCCTTGATTTCTATAACTGCTTGGTGATACATTTTGTGGTTACGATGGGCTAGACTTTCGCTGTGTGAAGAGTACTTGTGTACTTCTAGTCTTCAAATTATATGTACACTCCTTTATTGAATGACCCATCACTTGACAAATCTCACAAAACATCTTTTTAGGACAATTACCTTTTGTGTCCCCCTCAATTTTGCACTCAGTACACCATAGCTCATTACATTCTTTATTGGTTCCTTTCTTGGCTATCAATTCTTTCATCATTCTCAACATATCCCGTCGAAGGGCCTGAATGGTTTTGGATTATACATCATTGCTACCTTCGGTGCTCTTGTCATTGTCAGTCTTCTTCTTCCCTCGGGAGGATGTTTTGTTTTCACTCTCGATGTTCATTGCCCGATTGTAAGCATCAACGTATGAGGACGAAGGTACTACTTTCATCTTCTTGCGCATCGAGGGGATCAATCCCTTAGTGAACCACATCTTCAACTCATCGGCTGGCTGGTTCTCCATCTTATTCAGTAGTTCTTTGAGCCTATGATTGTGTGTTCGCACGTTCTCGTTCTTTCCTTGCCTAGTGTTGTAAATTTCTACAACAATTTCATTGTCGTGTCTTAATAGTTTAATCTCTTCCGGAAGTGCCTTCTTTAGTTCGTTCCATGACGCTTTGTATTGAGCCGCTAGGTCTTTATACCAATCGATAGAAATTCCCCGTAGGGTGGCAGGGAATGTCTTCAACCAATAATCCTGGTTGTCCTAATCGAATACCTTCCATATCGTTATGCAGGTCTTGCAATGGCGTATGGGATCCTCCAATCCGTCCCCTATAAATTTAGGGAGTTTATGCTTCTCCTGGGTGTTTATAATGTCCCCATTTTTGGAGTAAGAGTAATTAATTAATTTAATTAGTTAAGTTGTCCAAATTATTATTATTTTTCATGGATAGCTTAATTAATTATTTTAATTAATAGTATTAAGTTAATTATTTATAAAGTTATCAAATAAATTAAAAAATTAAAAGATGACTGTATATTTAATTAATTTAATAAACTGACTTAATTAAATATTATATCATAAAGTCACTTAAGCAAAATAATAGTATTTTAATATTATTTCGAGAAGCTTCTAGAGATGGACTAAAAAAGTATAATAGGAGATCTAGTTGAGCTTCAAGGTAGCTTGGGAATTGATTTTGATATTGATTGAGTTTTGTAGAGCCAAGGGGTTTCTACAGAATATTGTTTTTGGGAACGAAAACTCCCATTGATAGCATAACTGAGGGAGTGAAAGATCTCTCGAGGGGTTGCATTGAGGAGGTGATACTTCAATCATCTCAATTGTGCTCAAAGAGTTTATTGTGCATCTCATGGTAGACATTTCATGGTATTTTCAGACCATCCATATTTGGCATATTGGTGCATTGGTTCTTATTGGAGAAGATAGACAATTTCATTTGAAGACCCATTGAAGGTGAAAATTGGGAGATAATTGATGGTATAGCAGGTCTGAGGCAAATTGAGTTCCATCCTTCAAACCCATGACTTTGCTCTTATCTCCTCGTTGAAGCATCATAACTTTCATTGGAGGTCAGCGCTGGCATTGGAGACATAAGGTTATTCCCTTAAGAGCAAATGGGGAGAAGAAATAAGAAGATTCAGTAGCTAAATCAAATCTGAGAATAGTTCGAACCAGTTCACCTTTGCCCACGATTTTGCTTCTATTGCTTGATTTAGACATCAAATCAACCATTGGATGTGGGCGCTATAATTCAGGAAGGATGACAATGAAGTTTGGTGATTGAAAAGTGAACAATTTGTTGTCCTCATTTTTGTTTTCAAAAATGAAGGACCATTACATGAAAATTTTGTGAAAAAATGAAAAAATTTACTCTATGGCACGCTTCTCGAGGCAGAATTTCGACTAATCCTTGGACTGGCTTAATCCTCAGTCCATCCTCGAACTACGTTTCGAATTTCGTCAAATTCTGGGTTCGTTTGCTATGTCTTTCCTTCAGTCGGGTTTTAAAATCCCGACTGCAGGTGGAGAATTTTCTTCAAACTGCAAGTTTTAATGATATTCATTGTTTGGTCTTTGTAGGGGAATTTTTGACCAATTACATGTGCACTTTTATTTTAAAAGATGTTACTTGTAATTTGTTTTAAATTTCCCCTTTGTTGTTTTTATCTTTTTATTGTTTTTTGGTCATTTTTAGTTAAAATAGGGATTTTTTGGCTCAACTGCAAGTAAACTTGCAGTTTGGTCAAAAAACCCCTACTTTAATGGTTTTCACATGGAATAGGGATTTTAAATCCCCATTACATATGTGCAAGTAAACTTGCAGTTTGGTGAAAAAACCCCTACTTTAATGGTTTTTGCATGTAATAGGGATTTTAAATCCCCATTACATATGTGCAAGCAAGTATAACTTGTTGTAGGGATTTTATTTCCCATTTACAAGTATTTAAAACTTGCAGTTTGGTCCAAAAAACCCGATTTTGCCTTGTAAGTGAAAAAGTGACAATTTAAAACTTGCACTTTGGTCCAAAAAACCCGATTTTGCTTATAAAGTGCATTTTTGACATTTTAAACTTGCTATTTGGCCAAAAAAACCCGATTTTGCCTAACATGTTGAAAAAGTGAAATTTTAAACTTGTCATATCCTCCAAAAAACCCGATTTTCATTGTTTCATACATTTTAAACTTGCTATTTGTTCCAAAAAACCCGAATTGCAAGGAAAAACATGTTTTTTGAAGATTTTTAGCAAATTTTTGTGGAGATTTTTTGGGAGATAGAAGGCGTTTTGGATTCCTTCCTATTTCCATGCATTTTTAGACACCTTTCACGCCACATGGAGGTTAAGTTTGCTGGTTTTTAGGTTTATAACAGCAAACACGTTTTTGCTAAAAAACCACGTTTTTCTTCATTAAAAATGCCACGAATCAGCAATGTTATGAATCGTTTTGGCTTGGTATGCTAAGGTATTGAGGTTAGAAAGAGTCTTGGCCATTTTCCATGCCATTTCTCATGCATTTGCTGCCACGTTTTTCAGTTTTTGCCATTTTTTCAAAAACGTGGCTAGGGTTTTGGAATACGGTTAATTTCTTTTTAAGAGATATTCTTCTTTATTTCAAAGATTGATTATCTTTTGGAGAGGCATTTTCACATTGGAGCAAGGTAAGATTTATTTTCTTCTTGTTTCTTTTTTCTTGTTTTCTTGTTTTTTTCTTTCTAGTTGTAAATTTGTAAATGGTTGGTTCTTCCCCAAAAATCAGATTTTGTGAGAGAGATTTTCCCTTTTGTAAAGCAATTTTAGAATTGCATTGTTCTTCCCCATTTTCCCTCTTTACTTGTATTCGGGATTTTAAATTCCGATTACAAGTTGGATGAAAATCATTGTTCTTCCCTTACGGATAAAAGATTTAACCATCTTTTTTTTGAAATCCGGGTTGCAAGTTGAAAGTTCTTCCCATTTTTGCATTGGCAAAGTTCCAAGTGATCTTCTTGAAATTCATTTTTACCTATCCGCTTCCAATTCCCTCATCCGTACATACCAATTCATCCACTCATTTCACACCTTCATTCATTTTCCCCATTTAAAGTCTACTTGCAGTCAGCCATCCAGAACCCGAAATTGGTCCAAAATGCACTCAAAAAACACTTGAAAATGAGTTTTAAAGGACCAATTACAAGTGCAAACTTGTAGTTACCCATTACACATATGAAGTTGCATGTTTGTTCCCACATTTGCAAGTTAATGCTCTTGTTTTTCCCACACATGTAATGCAGCTTCCAAAACCCGAAATTCACTTGTGAGCCCATTTTCGCATCAATTTATCCCTTCCCTTGTCAGTCCGGTTTGCACACACGATCTACCAAATCAATGGATTAAGGCATGGGCCTTATTTTGCAAGAAGATTTCAAGAATGAAGGATGATACAAAGAAGAGATACAACAACAATTCATGGTTGAGAGCATAGAATGCTTTCAAGACAAAGATGGTCATGACATGAAAAGAGGAAGGCAGCCCGTTCCCTCTTGAAAAGCTAGTATTACCCCAAGCAAGAAGACAAGGATGCAAGTTCCCGTTCCGGTTCAAGATGTCTTTACCAATCTAGAATACTTCAAGTTCTAGCATCCTGAAGCGACATGAAGATCATCACAGACAAAGGATGATGCAGTTAGAGTCGTGTCTTTAGACACATGGAATAGTTTTAGTTATGCATTTGTAATTTCGTTTTGACAAGTTACATGTAAAAATATTTTTTGTAAAATGCAAGTTACACATTACTTGCACTTTTGTAATTACATGTAAGACAACTACAAGTTGTGTCCGATTAGGACTGTAGTTGGAATAAGTCTTAGTTAGTTGGAGTAACTCTTAGTTAGTTAATGAAGTCTCAGTTAGTTATTGAATGAGTCTTGGTGGTTGAGAGAATCTCTCAAGTTAGTTAGGATCCTCCCACCTTTTTCTCAAGGCTCCTCTTCTATAAATACTGGAGGAGTCTATTGTAATATTTATCTTTTTGGAAAGCAAGCAAAAACTCTGCCAAATTTATAGCAAGAAGTCTTTGAGCTTATGAATGTGAATTGAAGGTTTTGGAAGAATAATAAAGAAGGATTACTCAAGTTTTGAGTCTTTGAGCTACATGTTTGAGTTTGAATCTTTTTATTTCTTCTATGCAAAGTGTTTCTAAAGGAGCTTAGTCCAATCTGATTTGAAGTCTTTGAGCTGCAAGTAGAGAAGATTAATTAGAATAGGAAACTCTCTTGAAGGAACAGCAAGTCTTTGAGCTTGCGTCCATTCTTGAGGAAAATTATTGTTTGATAAGAAATAGCAGCAAGTCTTTGAGCTCGCATTATTTCTTGTCTTTATGTTGAAAGAATAGATTATTCCAGTCTTTGAGCTGTTATCTTTTATTCATTGTAAATTTTAGTATAGCAAAGGGTAGATAGGACTTCCAATAGTCAAGTCTTTGAGCTTGATATTGCTGTCCCGTCCCGAAGGAAGTGACGGAAGTCTTTGCGCTTTCAGGAAACTTCATTTCCTTTCTCTCATTTCACTTGAAAGTAATTACTGCTGTTCATATTCAATCGCTATCCTTTTCTGTGAAGAGAAAAGGATATTGTCTTTCTTGAAGAAAGAAGGAAGACTGCTGTCCCATCCTATTTTTATTTCAGGTTTAGTTAGATAGGGGGAGCCTTCCCTTAATTAGGAGAGTTTTTACTCGTGTGCTGTGGTTGAAACCACAATTTTGTATATTTCCCCTAAGTGTACAAAATTTTCAACCAACACAATTGCTGCCAATTAATTATTGATCATCTGTAGACCGGCAGCAGGGGTGATTTTGGGAGACAGGTTGATTTGACATGGTGGAGGCTCCAATCAACATGATATTGCTTGCTTCTTCAGCTCCAAGGCAAGGTGATTCAAACTAGGTTTTTGTTGGTTGAAAATTTTGTACACTTGGGGAAATATACAAAATTGTGGTTTCAACAATAGCACATGAGTAAAAACTCTCCTAATTAAAGGAAGGCTCCCCCTATCTAACTACAACTTTGAAAATAAAATAGGATGGGACAGGAATCTTTCTTCTTCCTTCAAGAAAGACAATACCCTTTTCCTTTCACAGAAAAGTATAGCGATTGGATATAAACAGCAGTAACCACTTTCAAATGAAATGAGAGAAAGAAAATGAAGTTTCCTGAAAGCGCAAAGACTTCCATCACTTCCTTCAGGACGAGACGACAATATCAAACTCAAAGACTTGAGTATGTGAAGTCCTATCTACCCTTTTCTAGACTAATGCTATAAAGAACGAGTTATGACAGCTCAAAGACTGAAAAACACTATTCTTTTCTACTTTAAATAATGGGAAGTAGTATAAGTGCAAAGACTTACAGCTATTTCTCATAGAATCCATTCCTAAATTCTCTTAAGAACAAGTGAAAGCACAAAGACTTGCAGCTTCTCTCAACAAAATATTTAATTTAATCTATATTAAACTCAACTACTTGCAGCACAAAGACTGCAAATCAGAAGTGATTAAGCTCTTTAGGAACACTTGCAAGAAAGATAATATAGAACACTAACTCAAGAATGTAGCACAAAGACTCAAAGTTTGAACAATTTCCTTCTATTCCTTTCAATTCTTGAATTTATACATTAAAGCTCAAAGACTTTTTTGCTGTAAATTTGGCAGAGTTTTTGCTTGCTTTTTCAAAGAAAAAAAAAATTACAATAAACCCCTCAAGTATTTATAGAAGAGGAGCCTTGAGAAAAAGGTGGGAGGATCCTAACTAACTTGAGAGATTCTTTCAACGACCAAGACTTAGTCAATAACTAACTAAGACTTATTCCAGCTAGAGTCTTAATTGGACACAACTTGTAGTTGCCTTACATGTAATTACAAAAGTGCAAGTAATGTGTAACTTGCATTTTACAAAAAATACTTTTACATGTAACTTGTCAAAACAAAATTACAACTAAAGATTACAAAAGAGGGAAAATTCAACTAAGTGTTGAAAAACACTTAAGTTGCATTTTGTGAAGACACAAATCCTTGAAATTTCTGGATGCTCACTTGTAGTTCATCGGGATTCGGTTCATGGGTGTTCTTGGCAACAACCATAGTCTTCACAATAGTGTCGTGACAGCGGAGGAGCGCAGAATTGTTTTTATCCAGGATAGACTGGATTTCATGCAGAAAGGCTTGGTGTTTCATCAATGCTTGAATCGAAGCTGCCGAGAATTGTTCGCTCCTCCATTCATTATGAATCCTCATCTGTAAATCAGCAAGAACTTCTTCTTCTGGAATCAGCTCTCCATCCTAACTTACTATGTTGCAAGAGGCCCTTTCACAATGTGAGACAATATCTCGGTAAACTTCACCCCGGAATCTCCTTGCATCATCGATCTCCTCAATGAGGGATTTAAGAACAAGGGCCTTGTTTTCCAGGAGCTCTTCAAATTCTAAGTACATGACCTTGGAAGAGATGATGACATGCTCCTATAAGACACTCAGCTATTGTTGGGGCATGGTACGCCAGATTGTCAAACTTTCTTCAACACTTTCCAGATTCTGTTTGAAAGTATCAGAAGTCTGATCTAGTTTCTCCTCAATGGTCTCTAACTTAGACATCATCTGGAAAATGTCTTTCATTACCCGTGCACATAGGTCATGAAGTTGATCAACCCAGGAATCCAGTGCTTGTACCTTCTGAGCAGCCCTTTCCACTCCACGAATTGATTCTTGGGAACCACAAGAACCTATGGAGTTACTCCCTTCAGCAACAGGTTTTGTGATTTTATGAACGGCTGCTATAAGTTGTCGGTTTTCATCTTCTAGCTTGTCTTTCTTTGCTAGAAGCTCATTACACCTTTGTGTTGACGTGTATTTTGTACACAACCAAACACAGAATAAAATACCCAAATGGTACCTTATCCTCTCTTGAGTAAAGTCTCTGAATGCTGAAGATATCGTGAAAAGGATCAATCAGGGTGACTTCAAGGTTCTTTGTTGTAGGATCTCTACGTGTGGATAAGCACCAGTGGTCGTTGTGAATGCTGTTTCTTCAAGGGGCCTTACGTATTCTCGATCTGTAGGAACAGGATTTTCCTAAATGCTAACAGGTTCTCAAAAAATAGCAAAAGATAGGGTTTTCAAGAGATGAATTCCAATCTAATCCTAAGAATGGCTCAATGTAAGCTAGACTTGGTAAGATTCTACCAATTTCAGTATTGCCAAGGGATTACAACTCTACTGGAATTGATGCGATCTTCTAAGGTGATTAATGGTTTTCCAATCATCAAGAATTATAGATACTACCATAAAGATACATATCAATATTTCAATAACGATTGAAGGTTCAAGCAATCTCAATATCTCCAGTTGACCACACAAGGCGTCCTTACAATCAGTAAGAAGCTAGTGGTTTGGAACGTGAATCTCACCAAAGATCAAGCACAACACTTAGTCCTTCAAACTTAAATACTACTTCGACTGAGAATGATTCAAGAAAGTAAACAACCATGAAGATAGCCACAAGAATTGCAATAAAACACCATAACTTCAATATTTTATTGATCTCAAAGCCAAAATAGACAACAATTGTTCGAAATTCTTTCTTCACTACTCAATCTTGCTGCAAAATAACTTTCTTCTCTCCAAAGCTCTTCTAATCTCTAATCACTAATCTCATTTCTAATCTAATTTCTAATTGACAAAATGAAAATGAGTGAGGGTATATATAGCATCCTCAATTACAATGAACGGCCTAGATCAAAAGAAGATCAACGGCTGAGATTCTGACACCTAAACCCTAATTAGGGTTTGTTACAAAAAGTTCCCTTTTTAGATGAACATTATTAAATGCATAGCCAAATATTTAATTGGCACAAAAGTCGACGAAACATAGACCAATGATAATTAAGATGCCACATCATCCTATAACAACCTCTCTTCTAGAACCTTGTTCCCTTTCCAATGCTCTTTCTTAGCATATGCAACGAATCTGGACACAATTCCTTCAACAATGGGAATCTCAGGAAGATTCTTCATTCGTTCCTCCAAGTGGATAACCTGATCAAAGGCAGTGAGAAGAGCCGCTTCCCATCCAGGTTCGAGTTCTTTGATCTTCTCAATCAGGAGCATAGTAGTGAACATTAGATCCCGTTGCTCATCTGTGATGACATTCTCATCTTTGCAAAAGATGACCTTGACTCTCTCTTCCAACTCTTGGAGGTCCACATCAGTCTCAACTTCGATCCGCCTGCCAAGAATGGTACACAACACTTCAAACACCTTATCCTGAATTGGATGAATGACGCCTTCAGCTTGATTGCATTTGGTGCTGATGTCTTCGAAAAGAACCTCTTTCATCTGGAGTAGAGTTGACCACTGAAGTAGGTTATGAGCTCCTCCATCCATTATCTTTTCTTGTGCTAGGATCTTCCTTGGTGTTTGCCTGATTACTTGCAGAACAGGAATGATAACATCTCTAGTGTGAGCGAAAGCGGCTACAGTTATCATTAGATTGTGGACGATCTCAAGGACCTGGATAGCTCGGTGGATTGTCTTCATCATTCTTGTTGTAAATTCAACAGCTACCGTGTGGGATTTGTCAATCCAAGAGCTCATAAGTTGAACCAAGCTCTTGACTCTTTCTGCCTCGCCAACTGATTCAAGGGGAAGTGCTTGCACAGGAGATACAGCTGGATCCTGACGTCTCAAGGGCTGATTGAGATGACTAAAATAGCCTCTCCACGCACCTCTCTCTCTCTCAAGCTTCCTATTCTTTTCCATTTCTTCTTTAAGTTTGCCCTTAAGTGCTTCAAATGAATCGGTTGCCTCATCCATCACCTGTTCAGAAGTGAGTGGACCAAGCTCAAATGTTTCTACATCATGCTCATCTGCGAGAATTTCACCTTCATACTTGTCCACCACTGGCGTAGCTATCTGCAATTTGCCTGGATTCTGTCTCATCCCTGATCACCTTGGACATCTTGGTGGCCTTCTTCTTCTCCGTTACTTCTTGAGAATTTCCTATAAGGCTCTCTAAGTCAATTACATCCTCTTCTTCTTCAATCACAATCACCCTTGTCAGTCTCTCCTTCAACCAATCTGGAATGGCAGATCTTGTCTCTCTCACTTGTATTTCTTTAGGTAGTGGTTCATCTTCTCGGAGAGGAGATGTCGCTTCATCATCATTTCCCTGATCCTCTTGTAGCTCATCAATTTGTAGAGGTTGACTTGATGAATGTTGAGGTGTTTGTCCCTTCTCTGGCTTATCATTCTGTACCATGGATTCCATAGATTCATCAATCTTAGGTACCATCTGCTCTTGACCTTTAGCTTGACTCGCCTTCTTTCCATGTCGAGAAGATGTGCCTGATGGGCGATCTCGATTGGCCTCTTGCTTCTTCTTGGAGGATTCTCTTTTCTCAGGTCTTTCTTTCCTCTTTGCGCCTCTAGGATGAGAATTGTCTTCACTTACGCTTGCTCCTCCTTCTTCTGGTCTTTCCTCCAAAGTAAAAGTCATTGGTACGTTCTGCTCTCTTAACTTCTGATGTTGTACATCCACCCATCTGCGAGTACATGACAAAACTGGAGCCATCAAAGCTCTCAAGTCCAAAGTCTCGGGCTCGCTCCAATCTATCTTCACTCTCTTATCTTCTTTGTCATAGGATGACTGGAGATGTCTGCCATTGTCCTGAGCTTGATCGGCTACTCTGTAAACTTTGCATTTCCTGATGAAATCTAAAGGTAATCTGGAATGCATCTTTCTTTTCACTTCTAAATCACTTGAGAGATTCATCCAAAAGTCTTCCACCTGAAACTCATGTCCGTACTTTCTAGCAACTGTCTCCTCCATATAACCATAAGGATCAAAATTCTCCCTCGAGGCAAAGAAGGTGAATGAATACAAGGCTAATTCCTTCTCTGCATCCTCCGAAGCCTGAGTATTAGGACATACCTCAATTGAATTCCCCAATATGATAGGTACGGGAATTCCATTTCCATGCTTGTGTCTGGATACTTTTGCACAAGCTACCAACTGCCTGGTTACCTCAAGTAGCACTATCCTGTCTGTCGGATACCTCAGCAACATGTAGGGAGGTGAAGGACACCCCTGAACTTTGATATATGTAAACTTTTGAAACTGGATGAACCATGCACCATACCTCTTCACAAGCTCTTGTGCATCCAGAGATAGTCGATTGTGAATCCCGCCTTGCAATATCCTAGTGATGTTCATCGTGAAGGTATCATTGACTAGCTTGTAGTCACTTCCAGGTGGATGATGCAAGTGAACATAAGAGTCACAAACTCTCAGTTCTCCGGGTCCTCTTCTGATCACTCCTCTGTAAGGTAGCCCTACATACTCAAAACTCCTGATCAAGGCATATATGACATATGAGCTCATGTGGAACGACTTGGTAGGCCTTAGTCTTCTCAACTGCACATCCAGGCTATTGCTAATAATTCTGGCCCAATGAATCGTTCCTTTCCCTTGGACAATCACTTGAATGAAGTAGAACATCCACTTCTCGAAGTAGAAGGCTTGAGGAGCCCCCATAACTCGATTGAGCAAAGTTATCAAATCTCTGTACTCCTCCTGGAAATCAATCCTATGCGGTGTGTTGAGAATCTTGTTCAGGCGAGGACGACTTTTGAGCAATCAATTCTTGTTGATGAGATTCAGGCAAGTGTCGGGATCATCTTCATACATTGACCTGGCTCCTTCTAGGCTTTTGTAAATCATATCTTTATGCTCTGGAAGATGAAGAGCTTCGCTTATAGCCTCCTTTGAAAGGTAAGCTAAAGTGTTTCCTTCCTTGGATACGATCGATCTTGATTGTGAGTCATAATGGCGGGCACACTCGATCATCAGCTCATGACACTGGACTGCTGGGGGGAAACCGGCCGCCTTGATGATGCCACTTTCAATTATCTTCTTCGCAATAGGTGATGGCTTGCCAATGTAGGGGACCTCTCGAAACTTCTTCACATTGAAGTTTCCCAAGTTGGTATCTCCGATATTACTCCATTTGGACACGATCTTGGTCTCCAATTCTTCGTTCTTCTGATCTTCCTTCATGAGAGCCGGGCGACTAGTAGATGCTCCTGCCTTTGGAGTCGCCATCTTGACACCTACACAACATTTCACAATTAGTAATAGATCTTGAAGCGTAGAATTATAGAGTAGAAAGGAAGATTTAAGATTTTAATTAGGAAACTTCATAATAAATCTTGAGTTATCATTTCCTAATTAACTATGCCAAACTTAGAATTTTCAAAACAAAAGTTCAAAATTCGAATCTTCAACAATGGTGTCAAGATGATTTCGCCATACCTCCTCTTGAGTATTAAACTCTAAGAAATGATGCAAAAATAGATGAATTTCGCTAAGCAAAATGTAGATCAAAGCTCTCCCTTGAATAAAATGCGCCTCCTTTAGCCTTCAAAAGAATCAACTCCTCTTCCTTCTAGCCTCCAACACTTGAAAGAAAATTGCTCCAAGCAAACCAGATTTCGCACCTTCAATTAGCTTTCCAAATTCGCACTTGAAGCAATGATTGAATGATTTGAATTGTGAAAAAACACCTCCAATATATAGAGCGCTCACCCCTTTGCTCCCTCTAGGCCGACTTGGCAAAAAGAGGTTTAAAAAAATAAATAAAATTCCAAAAAAGGGGGGCCGACTTGGCAAAATAAATGAAAATAAGGCCTTGAGCGCTTTATATTTAATTTTAATTTAATAAAGATTAATTTTAAATGCCTCCAAGATAGAAGTTCAATTTTTTTAAGGCTTAAAATTAATTTATTAAATGCCAAAATGTCTTTTATTTAATGCCAATTTAATTTTAATTTTTTCAAATGCCTCAAAATTAGCAATTCTGGCGATCAAATGCAATTTGGAGAATATTAATTTTTAAAACAAGGCTTAATGAAACTTCCTGAGGATTTCGCTCTGGACCTTCTCTGAGGGTCAGGAGCGATTTTTGAATTTTAGCCTTGAATATTTCACTTTTTGACGTGAAAATCTTCTGGAGGGTAAATCGATATCCAGTTGATGCGTTGCACTTCAAATTTGACATTTTTCATGAGGAAAATAGGTGGAATTGTCAATTTCGCCTTGGACATTCACTGAGGGTCAGGAGCGATTTTTCATTTTTTGCTCAAATTTAGCACTTTTCCACCTCCAAAATTTCTTCAAGACATTTCAACTAGGTCCTTTCACTGAATTGCAAACTTAGCTCAATCCAATTTTGGAGAAAAGGTGTGATTTTGAAGTTTCTCGCTGTGGGCCCTCTCTGAGGGTCAGGAGCGATTTTTGCAATTTAGGCTTGATTCTTCATCATTTTTCATTAAAACTTCATTCATCATTTGGCAATGCCTTCCCTTAATCCACTCCAACCAAATTCGCTTTGTTGTTGCAAGGTAAAACGAGGATTTTCAACAATATCGCCATGGGCCCTCTCTGAGGGTCAGGAGCGATTTTTCATTTTTTGACCAAAATCCTCAAGTTTCGAAGGCAAAATAATATTCATCCTGTTCTTGGAGGTCTTTTCTCCTTGTCCTAACCTTGCCTTAGCACCATTTTGAAGAAAACATGCCTTTTTTGAAAATCTCGCTGTAGGCCTTCAGTGAAGGTCAGGAGCGACTTTTGGGTTTTAGGCAAATTCCTTTATCTTTTAATCGTCAAATCACCTCCAAGGCATAACACATCACATTCTCCTCCTGTCCAAGCAAGATTTTATCTCAATTCTTCAAACCAAGGAGAGAAAACTGGAAAATCGCTATGGGCCCTCTCTGAGGGTTAGTAGCGATTTTTGTAATTGCCTTCAAAATTTTGATTCTCAACGATTTCTTTTCACTTCAAGGATTTTCAAACATTGTTTCAAACCCATGCCTAACCTTAGCCTTCCTCAAACTTGGATGAAAAATTCCCATTTTAGGTTTCTCGCTGTGGGCCCTCTTTGAGGGTTCGAACCATTTTTCGCTGTGGGCCTTCAGTGAGGGTCAAGAGCGACTTTTTCATTTTGGGTTGATTTCTTCTTGTGTTGATCCTCCAATTTATATTCAACGGATAGAACATGCTTTCCTTCATCCCTTCCAATCATAAAATCACTTTGATCTTGTAAGAATAATGCATATTTGAAAATCTCGCTGTGGACCCTCTCTGAGGGTCAGGAGCGATTTTTGCTACCTAGACCAAAATGTTTCACTTTTCATCTAAAAATCACTTTGCAAAGGGAGATATCGTCTTGTTCTTTGCTATGAATAAAAATTCATGTCCAAGAAAGGTCCAAAAATGTGCACACAAAGAAAATCGTTGTGGGCCCTCTATGAGGGTCAGGAGCGATTTTTCCTTTCCTGGGCAAAACTCCTTCAATTCATCATCTTTGATCAAGTCTGGATACTTCATTATGTTCATTCTATCCTTCATCATGCCTTTGACCTCTCAAATCGACCAAATAAGGCTATCAATGACCCTTATAAGATTTCTCGCTGTGGGCCCTCTCTGAGGGTCAGGAGCGATTTTTCTGTTTTCAACAAGGTCCTTCATCATTTCTAGCCAAAACTTCCTCAGGCGGGTGGAGAAAGTCATTTATTTTCCATTTATGATCAAAACTTGGTCTCTTTTCATTGCAAAATGAAGGAAATCAAAATCTCGCTGTGGGCCCTCTTTGAGGGTTAGGAGCGATTTTTTCTTTAGTTTCCAAAATTCACCATCTTTCATGTCTCCAAACCGTCCAAAGCATCAAGTCACGTTCAATCATCCTTCCAGGAGACCCTGCACAAAGCAATTTAGAAAAGTCAGTGACAAATATGACTTAAACAACATTTTCGCCCTAGGCCTTCACTGAGGGTCAGGAGCGATTTTACCCCTTTTGGCCAAATTGCTTCAAATTTAAGTCTCCAACTGCTTCACAAGGCAAAGTCAGGTCATTTTCAAGGTCAGGAACCAGTTAGCAAGTTCATCAAAAACAAGAAATGGTATTCAGGATAAATTTCGCCCTGGGCCCTGTTTGAGGGTCAGGAGCGATTTGTCTGTTTTAGGCATCATCTTGCTTCAAAAATTTGATCAAAACTCACCTAGGCAAGAACACACAATTTCACCTTCAAAAATGCTAACACTTAGTCAAAATTGGATTTTACCCTAAAAACCCTTTATTAGACCTAACCTGAGACCTACTTGACTCCCCTGAAAGGCTTACCTTACTTCAATCGTCTTGATTCTTCGGGAGGATATTTAACAACTTTCAAAATTTGACTGGAATTAGCTTGAATAACATCAAAAGAAACCCCTAAGGTTTAGCCCTAGCCCAGACAGACCACTCACTCACTCAAAACCCTAAAAGCAGAGAGCAAAACAAGTAGAGAGAAGCAAAAAACAAAGCAAAAAGAGGGGTCCCCATTTTAATGGGGCGATGTGTGAAATGGTCACAACACTTTGCACTAGCGAAGCAACATAAAACTGAGCATCATGTTTAATGACCTCATGCGTTTGTTTACCCAACCCTATCCTTGTAACCTTATAATCGGCATCTGACATTTCCTCAAGTGGCTTATCTGCAATAGGTTCCACAATTTCAACTACCTTCATCTTGTTGCTGTCAACAGTTACTCTGGAGATAGTCTTGGCCTTCTTAGCAACTTTGGATCTTGACTGTTTCAGTTGCTGATAATCAAAGGCATCAGCTGAGATTTCTTGCTTATTCCTTTTCAGAGTAAAAGAACTGAGCCATGGAGGCAAAGTCATCAACTCCCCTTCAGTAGCAGCTATAGGCAAAGGAGAAGCAGTTTCTGTTTGAATCACCGTGGTCATCCTGGGAGGAATATCTGTTTGGACAGTGACCACGGTTTGCTCAGTTACCAATGGGCATGAAGATTGCCTCATAAATTCTTCAAAACCAGAAGTGGAAGTATCAATTTCTGATAGCTGGATGCAAGTAGGAATATCCTCAGGAACTTCCAACACACTTTTTTGTTGATGATCAGGAGATGGTTCGTATGCTGAAATGGGAATAGCATTCTGAGGAGACTCATCCACAAGCAAATCAGGAGGAGAAAGAGGCGTCTCAATGGAAACTGGAGGAATGATCTCATGAGGCGAGTCTGAAACTGGAGACTTGGGAGCATCATCAGATTGCTGCCCCTCTTTTGGATTATCCAAATCGATCACCTGAACATGGAATTGTGATTTTTCCTTCCCACGAACTGTCGTCTCGTCAGGGGGAAGCACTACCGCACGACTGACTCGCAACTTGATCCTTGTGCCCGAAGATGATGCACCCTCCTTGTTGTCAACTTGAATCTCAGACTTACGTCCAAGAGGTCCTGTAGAATCATCTTCTTTTCCAACCTTGATTTTTATAAGTCTAACAGCATTATTTTTCAACCATGCATTGGTGTTGGCCAAGATAGGCTGAAATCTCTCAAGGATGGATATGCACTCTTTGTGCGGCCATTGGATCAAAGGAAGTGGAGCTTCCCCAACCCTCTGAGAAATGTATTCAGGATCAAGTATGTGCCCATCATCAATCATCCCTTGTGGTATATCCACCAAGTTCAAATCAACAATTTGCTCAACAGTGAGCCTGCAGTAATCCATCTTCAGAACTTCGGCTTCTGTACGGAGATCTACCCAGATGTCCTCAATGCGATGCACATGCACAAAGGATTTCTTGATCTTTTCCTTCATACCCCTGTAATCAAAATCAGCTCTAGGTTTAAACATTTTGAGCTTGATTTCCTGCAATTCAGTCTCCATGGCCTTAGCTTTCACAGATGTGACAAGAGAATACCGACCAATTTTCAGTGGATTTGTGGTAGAGATCCCCATTCCAACCTTGTGTCTAGCAGACTGAAAAGTGTGGACAACCATGATCTGTCTTCCCAACTCCATAAGAATGATCTTGTTAGTCGGGTATCTAAGAAGCATATATGGTTGACCACCATAGCATCCGATCCTCATATAGGTGAAGGTGGGAAACTGCAGAAACAGACATCCATATTCGCATACCCTTTCCCATGCCTCATCTGATACTCTTTTGTTTCTAAGAGTTCTGTCAAACTGACACCTGAAATATCCGAAAAATGCATCTTGGACTCTTCTGAAATGCAATCTGCTGGGTCTCAACGGCAACTGGTCATAATATTCCCAAACTGGTATAAGTGAGCAATCACCCTTGGTAGAAAGACCTGGAAAGTGTTTAAGTGATGCTGCCAAGTATACCAAATACGAATTCATGAAGAAAGTCATGGTGGTAGGGACTGCTGCAAGTTGTTCACACAAGGCATCGTTGATGACTTCTCCCCATGAAATGTGATGAGACTGGCTTATGAACATGATGAACTGATACATCCATGGCTCAAAGACATTAGAATACTCGAGGCCCATCATCCTGCTGAGAAGGGTTATGGTGTCTCCTATTTCCCATTTGAAATCACAGCGGTACAACTTCGCCCACCTTGAGAAGGAGGCTCGTGGCTCTTGGATCCACCTGTTGATATGTCGCTTGCAATCTTTTTCCCTCTTCACGTAATACTCTGCTGCACTTTCTTTGGAGATTTCCATGTAAACAGGTGCAAGAGGTATTCTGAAGACCTTCTCGATTGTGTTTGCATCAAGACGGATTATAGCTTCGCCATCATCATTTTTGATGACTCTTGACTCTTTGTCAAAATGATTGGCGCAGGCGAGAACAAACTCAGGTTCTAGGGCAGCCACCGGGAAAGAAGATGCATGATAGATATGGCTGTCCAATAGCCGCTGCAAGTTATTATCCTGTGGATCTTCTACCCTCTTGATGAATTCCGACATATCCATGTGCCCTATTTCTGTATCTCTGATACGATCCAAAGGGGAAGAAACTTGGGAAGGTGCTACCTCATTCTGATATTTGTCATATTTGTACTTCATCTTTTTTGAAACTGGGGATGCCGGCAAATCTGACATTGATTTTGAACCTGGAATACTGTGATGAAGACTTAAAAGAGTTAAGGCAACATCATAGTCAGCTGCAAATATCATTCTTCCTTCTTCAAATGGGAATTCAAATGGGAAAAACTTCGATTCTTGAACTTCACGATTTTGTGAGAGAAAGGGGAAATATATGGAAATGGGAAAATCTTTACTTTGACCAATTTCGGATCTTGGGGAAATTTTTGCAAGTATACAAGTTGGAAAGAACATACATGCAATTGGGGTTTTAAAACCCAAATGCAAGTACACTTGTAAATTTGCAAATGGAGAAATGGATGGAAAATGAGAATTTGACTTGTGGAAAATGCGAATTTGACTTGCGGAAAATGACGGAAATGAAAAGTACGGATATGGGAAACATGAATGGATAGAAATGGAAAAATCCGGGAATGTCATTTTCATGAAAATGGGAAGAACTTTTCAACATGTAATCCGGTTTTTAAAACCCGAATTTGAAAGGGAGGGGTATTTCACATCTTTTCAACTTGGAATTTCAACCAAAAATGGTTAAATTCCTTAACTGTAAGGGAAAAACAAGAATTTCCAGCGAACTTGTAATCGGGATTAAAAATTCCGAATACAAATAAAGAGGGAATTTAGGGAAGAACAATGCAATTCAAAAATTGCATACCAAGAGGAAGATTTCTCTCACAAAAACCGATTTTTGGGGGAAGAACAACATATTTCCAAAAATGCAACTAAGAAAGAAAACTAAGAAAACAAGAAAATAATAAAATGAAGGAAAGAAAGGAAAGAGAACATACCTTTCTTCAAACTGAAAATGCTTCTCAAAAAATGCAACAATCTTCGGAATGAAGAAGCTAAATCAATAAATAGAAGCAAACAGCAATCCCCAAATGCTTGCCACGTTTTTGGAAAAACGTCTTATGTGGAAAAACGTGGCAGCAAATGCATGTGAAATGGCATGGAAAATGCTTGAATCCTCCTTAACCCTCAACACCTTATCACTCTTAGCCAAAACGATTCATATTGTTGAAGATTCGTGGCATCTCAAAGGGTAAAAAACGTGGTGGCTGTTATAAGCTAAAAACCAGCAAAAGCAACCTCCATGTGGCGTGAAAGGTGTCCAATCATGCATGAAAATTGAGAGCAATCCAAAACGCCTTCCTCCTCCAACAAATTCTCCACAAAATTTGCCTTGAAATGTTCAACAAAAACGATTTTCTTGCAATTTGGGTTTTTTGGACCAAACAACAAGTTCGAAATGCATGAAACAATGAAAATCGGGTTTTTGGGAAGTTATAGCAAGTTCTAATTTTCACTTTTTCCTCAACAACGCCGAATTCGGGTTTTTTGAAACAAAATGCAAGTTTAAAATGTCAAAAATGCACTTTGTGTAAAATCGGGTATTTTAGACCAAAGTGCAAGTTTAAAATGGTCACTTTTTCGCTTGCAAGGCAAAATCGGGATTTTTGGAGAGAGATGCAAGTTTTACTTACTTGTAAAGGGGAAATAAAACCCCTACAACAAGTTATAACTTACTTGCACATATGTAATAGGGGTTTAAAATCCCTATTACATGTAAAAACCATTAAAGTAGGGGTTTTTGGAGAGAACTACAAGTTTACTTGTAATTTAGCCAAAAAATCCCTATTTTAACTAAACAAGTCAAAAAACAATAAAAATAATAAAAACAACAAAAGGGGAAATTTAAAACAAATTACAAGTATTCATCTTTTAATAAAAGTGCAAATGTAATAAGCTGAAAATTCCCCTACAAAGACCAAAACAATGGACATCATTAAAACTTGCAGTTTGAAGAAAATTCTCCACTTGCAGTCAGTATTTTAAAACCCGAAATTAAAGGAAAGACATAGCAAACGAAGCCAGAATTCGACAAAAATCGAAACGCAGTTCGAGGATGGACTGAGGATTAAGCCAGTCCAAGGATTAGTTGAAATTCTACCTCGAGAAGCGTGCCGTAGATTAAATTTTTTCATTTTTTTCACAAAATTTTTATGTAATGGTCCTTCATTTTTGGAAACAAAAATGAGGACAACAGTTCTCTTGGGCATCATATTTCCTTGTAATGATCAATTATATGCATGTGTCGATGGCTGATATTTATCTTCAGATTTACCGAGGAAAATCATTAATAATTGCTAAGTGTTTGGTCATTAGTTTGGCTATTGTAAGGGCACATTTGACCCATTGTCTCATTAATAAAAGGAGTAATAAGGTTGTATCTTATTTGTATATTGTCCAAGGTTTCATGCCAATTGTTTGATGAAATTATAGTCAGCTGTAGGTGTATGATTTGCATCCAAAATTGGTGTAATAACATTATAAACTAGTTGCACATGCATCCTAGGGGTTTATGCTATCATTAGGAAGTCGTTTATAAGTCATTCATTGATAAGAACTTGTGGTTGATACCTCCAAACAAGTCTGCAACTCTGTGAGAGCCATACAGCATAACATGCAAAATTATAAAATCCGCATTACATGTAGGTTGATAGCCAATTGTTTGTGAATATTCCTTGTATGTTCAGTCTAATAACTGTAGGGGATATTTTAGTGTTCATCATTGTTTTCACTTGGAAGGTACTATGTGTATTCGACCAGATTGGACCATCTCGCTCTTGCATGCATTCTTGTGCCTCTCTTGGATTCTCAGCAATGTGCAAGCTCTCTACACGTCCACCTTTTGCGTCTTCTACACCTTGGTCACTTTCTTCGTTTCTATACTCTCTCTTCGCTAGAGTCTTCGACTCAGGACCCCTTATTCTCGGTTCCTCGACAACGGACAAGTTCCCAATACAGTGCAAATTGGTTTCACGTCTTGCTTACTCCCTTGTGTGTTGGACCTGGGTGGATTGTTTTGACCACTACATTCTGGTGCTTTCCCTACACTCTTGGCCACGTGCGCGTCCTCTACACGTCCACCTCCAACGTCCCCAACACTCTAGGTACTTCACGACTTTGATTCGTCCCTGTGCTCCCTCCAGTTGAGGGTCGACGGTTCAGATCCTCCAAATCTCGGTTCCCCTGAGATGGATAGACAACATAATATGTCTATGAGTTGAGGATTTCCCTCTTCGTACTCATCCAACATTGACTCTATAGATGGATGGTCTACTCGCCCGATTGGATTTTCCTCGAATGTTTCTCGTAATCTTCTTCGTTCTCTTTGTTCTACAATACTTAAAGATTGCCTAATCGCTTGGTCTTGACCACCTTGTGGCCTCTTCTCACCTTTATTGGGGTCTAAGGGCATGAATCACTCAGGGCCGACCCAATTTCTTTTAAGGCAATGACACCAAAAATGTTTACTGCTATATCCGATAAATTAAATACGAGAAATAATAATATACATGACAATGCATACCAGACACAACAGTAAAATATATCTTTATCTGCACATGAAATTATTACATAGAAGAAGACCAGAGATGGTCGGCCAATGATTACAATTGATCCGACTATACCATACTACCTTCCTTGGCGGTGAACAACATTTTTAAAAGACCCGATAGTTGCCAAGAGGTGTTAACACAACATCAACCAATTGACACATTAACTACCTGAGAGTGACAACCCACTTAATACAAACAATTAATACATTGGTAGATAACAAATATTATTGAACATAACAATAGGCATTTTATACCTGTTGGTTGAAAATTTTGTACACTTGGGGAAATATACAAAATTGTGGCTTCAACCACAGTGTGTGAGTAAAACTCTCCTAATTAAGGGAAGACTCCCCCTATCTATCTAATACTAAAACTAAAATATGATGGAACAACAGTCTTTCTTCTTTTTTCAAGAAAGCCAATATCCTTTTCTCTTCACAGAAAAGTGATAGCAATTTAACATAAAACAACAATAACAACTTTTTGAAATGAAATGAGAGAAAGGAAATGAAGTTTCTTGAAAGATCAAAGACTTTTGTCACTTTCTTCGGTATGGGACAGCAATGTCAACCTCAAAGTCTTGACTATGTGAAGTCCTATCTACCCTTTTCTATTCTAATGATTTCAAGAACAATTTATGACAGCACAAAGTCTGAAATAACTTATTTCTTTCTACACAAGACAACAAGAACTAGTGTGAGCTCAAAGTTTCACAGCTATTTACTCTTATAAAAGCTTCTTCTAATCTCTCTCAAGAACTAGTGTAAGCACAAAGTCTTACAACTTTTCTCAATGCTTGAATCCTCCTTAACTCTCAACGCCTTATCACTCTTAGCCAAAACGATTCATATTGTTGAAGATTCGTGGCATCCCAAAGGGTAAAAAACGTGGTGGCTGTTATAAGCTAAAAACCAGCAAAAGCAACCTCCATGTGGCGTGAAAGGTGTCCAATCATGCATGAAAATAGAGAGCAATCCAAAACGCCTTCCTCCTCCAACAAATTCTCCACAAAATTTGCCTTGAAATGTTCAACAAAAACGATTTTCTTGCAATTCGGGTTTTTTGGACCAAACAACAAGTTCGAAATGCATGAAACAATGAAAATCAAGTTTTTGGGAAGTTATAGCAAGTTCTAATTTTCACTTTTTCCTCAACAAAGCCAAATTCGGGTTTTTTGAAACAAATGCAAGTTTAAAATGTCAAAAATGCACTTTATGTGTAAAATCAGGTTTTTTAGACCAAAGTGCAAGTTTAAAATTGTCACTTTTTCACTTGCAAGGCAAAATCGGGATTTTTGGAGAGAGATACAAGTTTTAATTACTTGTAAAGGGGAAATAAAATCCCTACAAGTTATAACTTACTTGCACATATGTAATGGGGATTTTATGTAATAGGGGTTTAAAATCCCCATTACATGTAAAAACCATTAAAGTAGGGGTTTTTGGAGAGAACTACAAGTTTATTTGTAACTTAGCCAAAAAATCCCTATTTTAACTAAAAAAGCCAAAAAACAATAAAAATAATAAAAACAACATAGGGGAAATTTAAAACAAATTACAAATATTCATCTTTTAATAAAAGTGCACATGTAATAAGCTGAAAATTCCCCTACAAAGACCAAAACAATGGACATCATTAAAACTTGCAGTTTGAAGAAAATTCTCCACATGCAGTCGAGATTTTAAAATCCGAAATTAAAGGAAAGACATAGCAAACAAATGCAGAATTCGACGAAAATCGAAACGTAGTTCGAGGATGGATTGACGATTAAGCCAGTCCAAGGATTAGTTGAAATTATGCCTCAGGAAGCGTGCCATAGAGTAAATGTTTTCATTTTTTCACAAAATTTTTATGTAATGGTCCTTCATTTTTGGAAACAAAAATGAGGACAACAACCCTGACGCTGAATGTAGACTGTAGGATCGGAATGACAACGTGTAAAGTGTGTGGAAAGCAAGGAGTCCAACTTCTCATACCAGGCTGAGGAGCCTGTTTGACACCATATAATGAACGTCGAAGTCTGCAAACCAAAGAGGAATCCTGCACAAATCCCTGAGGCTGCTCCATATAGATCTCCTCACGAAGGTCTACATGCAAGAAAGCACTCTTCACATCCATCTGAAAAACTGTCCATCCCTGTGAAGCTGCCAGAGAAAGTACAAAGCGAATAGAATTCATCTTGGCGATAGGAGCAAAGGTCTTAGAGTAATCAATAGCCTCCACCTGAGAAAACCCCTTTGCAACAAGACGAGCCTTATACTTATGAATAGAACCATCTGCAACATACTTGGTACGATACACCCACTTGCACCGAACCAACTTTCTTCCCTTCGGAAGAGAACAAAGATCCCAAGTATGATTCTTCATCAAAGAAGAATACTCCTCATCCATGGCCCTATCCCACTCTGGGTGACCTATCGCCTTTGAAAATTTTTGAGGATCATCCGAAATGGCATGACTCAGAAGACTAGAACCAGATGTCTGTGCACGAGTACGACGAGTGTCAGTAGGATCACCTGCCATAGAACCAACAACATCAACTGTAAAGCAGGCCCACTTGGGCAAAGGCTGAGCATCGGGTGGTGGTGGTGAAGGTGGACCATCATCTGCATCATCCTCAAGGAAGAAGGAATCCTCAAAAGATGAAGAGGGAGGAGGAAGCAAAAGATGAAGAGGGAGGAGGAGGTAGTGAGGGAGAAGCTGCTGATGGAGAATCCATCTGAGGAAGGTACTCGTCAAACTCGACATCCCGCCTAAACAGGACCTCTCTGGAATCAGGATCAAACCACCTGTACGCCTTAACATGCTCAGAGTAGCCAACAAAAATGAGTGGTCAGCTCCTCCTCTCCATGGCTTTCCTCAGAGCAACTGGAATAAACGCCCAAGCCTCACTATCAAAAACTCGGAATGAAGAAACATCAGGCTTGACATAGGACCAAGCCTCCTCAGGAGTCAACTGGTGCAATGCCTTATGAGGCATCCGATTCTGAATATAGGTGGCACAATTAACTGCCTCAGCCCAAAAAGAAGGTTGCATAGAACGTGACTGAAGCATACAATTGGCCATCTCCCTTAGTGTTTTGTTCTCTCTCAGCAACACCTTTCTGCTGAGGGGTGTGAGGAACTGATAACTGATGCTGCAAACCATGCTCTGTGCAGAAATCTGTAAAAGCCTGATTTACATATTTTCTCCCATTATCTATGCGTATCTTCTTTATAGAAAGACCAGACTGCTTCTCTACAAATGTCTTAAAGACTCGAAATGAATCAAAGACATTAGACTTGTACTTAAGAAAGTACACCCATGTGCGTCTGTAGAAGTCATTAATGAAAGTGAGCACATACTTGGACCCTGAAAAAGATGGAGTCGGAAATGACATAAGATCATTGTGGATCAAATCCAAGGGTGCCTTAGCACGGGTGGCTCTGCCTATAGGAAAAGGATCACGGTGATGCTTGCCAAGTGCACAACCTCGACATACACCATCAGTATAGGATATCTAAGGGAATCCAATAACAAGTGCCTATGTGCTCATCTGCTGTAAGTATCTGTAGTTGACATGGCCAAAACGCTCATGCCATAGTCTGCTCACTGAATTTGTATGTGCTATAAGAGAAACACCTGAACCATCTGGACTCTCAAAGCCATCAAATCGATATAACCGAGAATCAGGATCAACACTGCCAGTAGCCAAAACCAAATCAGGATCATGGAGCTCTCGAATAACCACATCATGTGGTGAGAACTCAACCGTTTTGCCAGAGCCAGAATGACAAATTTGATAAACAGAGAGGAGGTTCGTAGAAATGTCAGGAACAAAAAGAACATCCTGAAAACAACCACCTGTCAACGGAACAAAACCTAAACCTGAAACTGAAAGTTGTGTTGAGTCACCAACTGCAATCTGTAAAGTATTACTGTGAGCAAGTGAGGTAACAAGCTGCGGTGAGTGTGTCATGTGGTGAGAAGCCCTAGAATCAATAATCCAAGTGGATGCAGAAGGAATAGCTCGTGCAGAAAGAGCATGTCCTTTCCCAATAGAAGAGGAAGATGGAGGCTGAGGAGGAGAAATATGATGCTGTTGAATGGCTGCCTCCAAGGCCTCTAATCGTTTCCAACAACGAGAAACTGAATGACCTTCTTTGCCACAGAAACTGCAAAGTTCGTCTGACTTCTTCTTAGTCTTGGAGGAAGACTCACCAGACTTAGAAGAGTGCTCTTGTTTGGGATAGGACTTTGGTTTGTAATTAGACTTAGGTGGTGGCTTGGAGGAACGCTCACTGCCAGTTGAATCCTTCTTAGGCTTCGGTTTCTGCTTCTTGTTCTCTTTAGATGTTTGAGCAACCAATGCTTTCGGCTGTGATCCTGTGAGAGTGTCCAACTGAGATAGGTGAGCCTACTCTTGAGTCAAGCGATCACAAAATACATCAAAAGTAGGCATGGTGAAGCGTGTATCCAACGCATCCATAGTAGAATAAAATGTGGAAGCAAATATCTGATAAGGACCTCGAAGCTTAGAGAGAATCAGGTAGATACACTTTGGGTCTGTCTTATTCTTACCACAAGTGTGTAAGATAGATCTAGTGGTTTTGAACTTGTTCAGAAAGTCCTCAGTGTGAGGAAAAGACTCAGGTAACAAGGAAGAGAGCTCGGCCTCAATCTGTAATGCTCTGAACTCATTGACAGTACCAAAGAGAGTTTCAAATTTGGACCACATAGCCTAAGGAGATGACACCTATAGCCTCATCCATCTTATTCCAGTGCTGAAGAATCTCAAAAGGATGCTGCAACAACGGCTAATCCGCATCCAAACAGGACCCCAACCCCCTTGATCTGAGAAACCTCGTCATACGAGCTTTCCAGAGGTGATAGTTCTAGGATGTAAGAAGCTCAATTGAGGAATCTGCCATGGGCACCTGTACCTGAACCTGGACCTACTATTGATTTTTTTAATTAAGTGATTTTTCAGACTAGACGGAAGATGCAGAAGGAATTTTTGTTTGTTTGTTTTGAGTTTACGTGTTCTGATTTTCTGAAGTAAATTACAGAAAATAGTAAAAAATAACACCCACCCCACAATATGCAAAACAAAAACCCAGTACAATCTGATAGCCAGAAAAGAAGATGAGCAAAGAAAATGCGACAAACACTATCTTGTGTACCTAGTGATTTTTTTGAAAAACAATAACTCCAAATCTGAGAAGAACTCTCCAAGACCTTTTCGATGCCTATTCATTTTCCGAAAACAGAGTCTGTTTGCCCAATTTATGGCTCTCGGAGTGCAGAAAAGAGAGCTGACTTGGACGGCAAAAAACAGGTACCAAATGAAAAAATCAGCAAATCTCACCACCAGATCTGAGTAGGGATCGAAAAGAGCTTTCCGACGCCTATAGGTTTTCGAAAATCCGACTCCGTTTGCCCAAGTTATGGCAAAAAGAAAAAAACCCCTCTTGTAGGGCATAAAGAGGGTTTAAAAAAAAAAAAAGTGCCTGTAAGGGCCAAACTCAAAAAAAATTTCCCAGAGCTAAAGTTGTCCAAACTAGACAAATTTTATATGAAAATGGGGGTTTTTGGGTGTTCTGAGCTCAATGGTGAGGTCCTTTTGAGCTCAAAATGCCCAGAAACAAAAAAGATATCCCAGATCCAAACTAAAAACTCTGAAAAAGAACTCAAACCCTTGCTTCCAGAGAAAATCTTCTGAAAAGAAATCAGGAACAAGCAACAGCAGATGATGGCTCTGATACCATGAAGAAGTTGAGAAAGTACAACTTCTGAGATCCCAAGAGCATCTGCAAGCAAAATACCTGTCACAAGAAAAGATTGGAGACAAAGCACAAAAAAGGCTCTGAAGAAAAGATTATCATTTCAGAGAGGGAATTGAAAAAGAAAAGTTACATAACAATCCTTATGACAGGAGAATAGAAACCCTAAAGATGTGCAACCCTAAAGAAACCCTAAAGGGATAAAGAGTATTTAATAATTAGAATAATTATTAAATACCTACAATATTATTAAATGCCTAGGTTTAGCTTAAGCGTAGAGTGTAATAGACTAATAATTAAATAAATAATTATTAGCTAATACAAGATAACTCTAACAATTTCAGAATTGTTGTTTGGCAATATAATCCATGTAGAATCGTATTCATTAACATTAAATAGAATGAAGTCTCTTGCAATTGATCTTTGTAAGATAAATGTCCCTATTTCCTAAACCATAAAATAAGGAGACATTACAATGGTATCAGAGCATAATCCTGCAAACTTGTGAAAGAGTTATCACTTTAAAGATCAACCATGTGACATAACCAAAGGTCTCAACATCCTAAGAGAAAGATCAATTACCTTCAACCCAAGAAAAGACATCATGATTCCAAGTTTATACTGAAGAAAAGAAACTACTTGTACAAAAACTGTACAAAATTGTTAGCAAAATCAAGAATTTCTACATCACTTTTGTGATTTTATGCATGGCAACAACATCATCTTCGTGAGAAGACGATAGAGGATAGAAGCTTTCATGCAACGAGTATCCCTGTCACATATGAATGATCTAATACACCGCATTGCTCCATTTTGGTCCTCCATCATATGAGGAAAAATTGCTATGAATGAAGAACTAGGAAGACAATATTAGCAATAGTACTGATGCATGGAAATGTGGATAAGAGCCAAAAACAAAGTTCAATGCTAATATGTTGGTTTCAACCATAAAACCAAAACAAATGAACTACAAACCATTCCAAAACATATCAAAGGAGATTTAAAAGCATAAATGAAGCATAAACAAAACAAAAGAAAGGAGAAGAGTCTCCCTAAGATGCTTCCATGATGCCTTTGTTGCTCCTCCCTTGTTTCCTTCCTCTCCAAGTTCCAAATTGGTGTAGCTCTCAGCTTTTAGCACTAACCATGGATGCCAAATGGAGATTCAAGATGGTTGAAAATGAAAAACAAATACTAGGCAAATGCAAAGACTGATGCTATGAGAAAGCCTAAATATCTATGCTAATTCTAGTATAGTAACAATGCTCTAATGCTTCCTCCTTTGCTTGAGGAGAAGGGTTCTATTTATAGGTAAAATAGAATATTGGATGGTCAAGATTGATCTGGTTTGTGGAGGGCCAAGATTGCATGATTCATGATCCATGTGATGGTTTTCAACCCAATCCTATGATGACAAGTGTCAGCATGAGATGGCTTGAGAGGAGAGGGAAGGAACATTTAATGCCTGAGAAGACATGAGGGTAACCTCATGTGGGTTGGGTTATTGGATAAAGCTATTACCCAAGGGTAAGGTTATTATCCAAGGGGTAAACTGTTGTGCAAAGTTTACCCATGGTTAAGCCTTGACTAAAGGGTCAAGATCCATGTGGGTTAGTTTGTTGAAGAATCAAATCATTTATGACTCTGTAAGAGTCTTAAATGGTTGAGATGATGGGTTGGGGGTTAATTTTGGTTTAGGATTGTGCAAATGATTAGAAGAGGGATTAGGCTAATTTAGAAGGGCTTAGAAGAATCTAGAAGGGGATTAGTAAGCAAGTGGATCGAGCAAGTGGGTGAGGATAAATAGGCCTTTTAATTAAATGTTTTATTTAATTAAAATAGGCAGTGCAACTTGCATTTGTAAGAGAATGCAAGTGGGTGGCATTTTTAAATAAATAATGATTTATTTAAATAGGGTTTGATGAGGGTTTTAAAATAAATCTTTAGTTTATTTAAATAAGAAGAAAGGAGAATTAAATAAATTTATTAATTTATTTAATAGATGGGACTATAGTTAGTAATTAAATAAATTTATTAAATTTATTTAACTAGGATAGAAGAAGAGGCTAATGGTGAATTAATTAAATATTAATTAATAGAGGAATATTAGTGTATTAAATAAATATTAATACTCATTTAATTCGTGGACATATTTATGTGTCTACAAGTACCATATATTCAATAAATATTGGATTGTGAAAAGAAGAGGATACGGAGTATACATTGATGAAATTAAAAGAAGACTTGGAGTTATTACTAAAGTAAGGATCAAAATAGCAACAAATCACTAGTAGGGAAAAAAAATACTCCATGGTAGGTTTAGATTATTCTATAAGCACTATTGATGCAAGAAACCTGGATAAAAATGAATAAATGAATCATTCTAGCTAAAGAGAAAGAATCGAACAATATATGACTTCATGTGTATACTCCGTGTTTGTGTATATACAAGTGTATACCTTGTGTATGCTCCATGTTTGATCTAGAGTATAAGAATAGAAAAATATGTGATTTTTGCTCATCTTGTGGGAGAGGGTATGAGGTGTAATGGAAGAGGTGTCGAGGGGTTCGTAAGAGGTCATAAGGACCCTGAGTCAAGGAACCTAGTTACATCCTCTATCCCAAACTCGCAAGATGTTGTTTGTATGGGAAATGGACTTGAGAGGTCAGCAAGCATGAGCCGCCAAGAGAAGCCAAGGGGTTAGAAGCAACCTCTCTAGTTGGGTCTTGTAGACCCGATTTCAAGTAACCGCTTGCTTTCAAACTGTACATTCACACTTGCAGTCGGTTCTTGAAGACCCGATTACAAGTGCAAGTCGTGATGATTCCCTTGCTTGCAATCAGTCCTCCAAAACCCGAAATTGGTCTAAAATGTAGTCAAAAACACTTGAAAATGAGTCTCTAGGATCCAATTACAAGTGCAAGCTTGTATTTTCCCATTACACATATGAAGTTGCATGTTCTTTTTCACAATTGAAGTCAATGCTCTTGTTTTTCCACATATGAAATGCAGTCCTCAAAACCCAAAATTCACTTGTGAGCCCATTTTTGCATCAATTTATCCCTTCCCTTGTCACTCTTTTCTGCACACACGATCCGTTAAACCAACAAATTAAGGCATGGGCATTGTTTTATAACAATTTCATCTTGAATAAGGTGTTATGGGTTCTACATCAGTTAACAAAAGAATAAGAGATACAACAGTAATTCATGGGGCAGCCCAAGGGTCAACAATCCTTATAAAGTCATCTGTAAATATAAGTCATCCGGTGACAAAGTGAATCATGCATGGAGAAAGAACACAACGAATAGAAGGATTTCCATCCTGAAGAAATGGTACTACCCCAAGCATGTGATAGGGTTGAGGTTCGTTGGCCAAGGACACAAAGACTATCAAGGGTGCAAGTTCTTGTTTTGGTTCAAGATGCCATTCCGAAACCTGAGTACTTCAATCACAAAGTGAATAGCATGAAGATCAAACAGAGGATGATGTAAATAGAGTCGTGTCTCTGGACACTTAGTTTCAATTATGCATTTGTCATTTCATTTTGACAAATTACATGTAATGTCAAAAATTGTAATTGCAGGAGATCGTATCACTTGCAAAGTTGTCACTTGTAATTACATGTAATCACATTGCAAGTCGAAATGCAATAGGACTTGCAATGTTGAATAAGTCATAGTTAGTTAGTTGTGGAATAAGTCTCAGTTGGTTAGACTTCTACCACATTTTTCTCTCAGCCCCTCTCCTATATATAGATGAGGGTGCTCTTTGTAATGGGGATCTTTTGGCAATGCAACAAAATTCTGCCAATTTGTATGTGCACTCTAAGACTTTGAGCTTAGATGTAAATCAAATTGCTTTCAATAAAAGAGGCAAGTTGTGTTGAGACTTTGTGCCAATTCAAGTTGTTATGTGACGACATTTTCTGGAATTGATTGTGATTTTTGTTCTATTGTTCAAGAGGGATTTAAATTCAATCTGGCAGACTTTGAGCTACTAATTGTATTTATAGGTTTAGTTTTCAGACTTGGTCTTGCAGACTTTGAGTTGCTTATCACGTTTGAAGCTAGTGTAGAAAGCTCAAGTAAGGAGATAACTTGTAGACTTTGTGCTGCTTTTATTTTTAAGACTTGTGCATGTAAGTTGAAGTGCATCATATAGACAGACTTTGAGCTACTGTGTGTTGTACACTGTTATCATTTTGAGAAGGTTGATAGGACAATAGAAGTGCTGTAGACTTTGTGCTTTCATTTCTATTTTCCCATCCCGGGGAAGTGATGGAAGTCTTTGTGCTTTCATGGAAACTTTGCTGCCTTTTATGTTCTAAAAATCCTACAAAAAGTTTCATTTTTGTATTTACCGTTGTTGCTGTAACTTCTTTTCTGAAAAAAGAGAAAAGGACGTTGTTCCACCCAAAATTAGATTAGTGTTAGTAGTAGTAAAGGGGGAACCTTCCTTAAATTAGGAGAGTTTTATACTCACATTGTGGTTGAAACCACAATTTTGCACATCTTCCCAGGTGTAGAAAATTTTCAACCAATAGTTTTTGGTGACTCTGCTGGGGATACGATGTAATGTCCTTTTTTCCACTCTAGTTTGTTTTGGGGACTGTTGGCCAATTCCGAGACCAGTTGGTCAGTCAGAGGCAGAATTAGGGGTTCCTATTTTCTAGGAGGATGCTTTGGCAGTTTCGGTTGCTTGCATGTTGGAGTTTTACAGTTCTCATTTTGGATTCCTTTTGGGTTTTCAAAGAGCTTCGCGATGGTGTGACATGCAACTGAATATGAGGACTTTTCCGAACTTACTATTTTTAGAAAGTGAGGGCGAGGACAACTTATTTTTCTGGGTTTTTCTAGGTTTTCAGAGAGCCTCGCGATGGTGTGACATGCAAACGAATCTGAAGACTTTTCCGGACTTACTATTTTTAGTAAGTTGCGACGGTTGCTCAAAATGTGGTTAAAATCACTTTGGAAACACTTACTATTTTTAGCAGTATGCTATTTTTAGTAAGTGCTATTTTTAGCAAGGGTTTAGCAGGCCAGTTCACATGGCTATTTCCGGCAGGTCAGTTTGAGCAGTTTGTTTTCCAGCATTTTTGGAGCTTATTTTGGGCGATTTATGCTTGAGGAAAAATATTTTACAAGTGAATTATTTTTAAGGCGTGATGGACGCCTTAGAAAGAAATATGTTAATTTTATGAAATAATTCACTTCATTTCTTTGAACGCCATATCTCACTTTATGAATATTTCATAAAGTATATTTGCTACCTTGAGGGGGTCGATTTGAAGAATTAAGAATTATTTGACTTATGTTAAGTGGGTGTCCCTTTTGGAGAAAATACATGATTTAAAATAAAGGCAAATATAATTTTCGCTTGGGCGTCCAAATTGGATGTAATTTCATTTCATTTCATGGCAATTTGGAGGGAGTTGAATTTGAATTTGGAGCTTCAAAAAGATAAATAAGAGTGTTGGGCTCTTGTTTTTGGTATCCATTATTGCTTTGATAACGAAGTGCTGCCAAAATGTTGTCAAACTCTTACTTCGAGGAATGCATACCTCCTAGTGCCTCAGTTTTGTGCTTGAGAGATAGGGCCTAGCTGGATGTATGACTGTTTCTCATCCAGAGGAGCAGATTGGACTCAATGTGGTGAAGATTTGTGTGGATTTCTGAATGTTCTTGTTGCTGGTCGCGGAGTGTGCTGAAGTAGATTCTTGGTTGCAAGTCTTCGCGTGTCACTTTTCTCGTTCTGGGTATTTCTCCTATCTCTTTTTGTGGTTTGGGTGATTCATTTTGTGAGTTTGTAGAGTCTAAAATGGTGTTAGGGATTTTATATTTGCAAAATCGTACCCTAGTTGGCTGTACCATGTGGCTTAGTGCTTTGGGATGCATGCATAAATTATTGGGGTTAGTTTGCCATGTTTTGTTGTCCTAGGATTGATCGCCTACCTCCTAGTGATCATATGCTTTCAGTTTCATGTCATTTGGTTAATAATTGGGTGAAATTGTGAGTGTTTTAGTGGGATTTGGTGTTGCTGGTTTGTGTGGTTTCAGCGTGCTAGGAGTATATCAGATTTAGAGATTTTCCGTTTTGGAGTGTCTTCTTGTTTGGAGTTGGTCTAGGGGTGTGTGAAATCTTTGGTGTGGAGTCAAAGATCTTGGTAATTGTTTGCAGCTGTTGGTTCTTCATTCTTATCTTATATGATTCATATTGTAATGCTGGTAGTAGTACTAACAACAATTTCTATTGATCTTTCCTAGACCCACTGCAAAGTGGAAGAAGCTAGCCTTGCCGCCTATCTTTGGAATAGTGATTTCTCTTAATTTGTAATCCATATTGTGCATTGTAAAGCTAGTTAGTAGTACTAACAACTATCTAATTGGATTATTGCTCTTAGTCCCGCTGCATAAGTGGAATAGGTTGGGTTTGCCGCCTACTTTGAATATTGTAATATTATTCTCCGGTTGCATAAGCGGTAGAGTTGATTGTTAATTTCATTCCTAGTCCTCCTGCTGGATAAGCGGTTGAGTGATTATTATTTTAGTTTCTTGGCTTGTCATTGGTTGGTTTATTGCTAGGTGATTTCTTCAGTATTTTTGTCACCCGCTGTATAAGTGGAGGGGGCTAGCTTGCCGCCCAAGCATTGTAATATTTCCAGTCGTTTGAAGCTAACGATCCCCTCAACACTGTATGGTCTCACCTTCCCGTATTGGGCACTTGGTGATCAAAAAGTGGAAGGGTTACAATTTCAGCATTGTTGTATTTTTGAGTTCCTAACCTTAACGGGTTCTTGTTGTGTTGTAACTAGAAATTAATCTAAAAAACTGTGGGGATATTACATACGATATGCATCCAAAGGCCTCATGCTTTTGGTTGAAGTATACCGGTATCCTATTCATTGTAATTTCTTTTATTGCAGTTTTTCAAGCTTTCACCCAGGACATGTAAAATGTCTCCTCAAGGTCCTTGGGGGAATGCTTTTGGTCCGTTGAATCTAACTCCGCCTTTACATGCTCTTCCTGATGGTTCGAGGAAGAGCTTCCCCAAGTTCTTTGGAGATGGAAGACAACATCCCGATGAGCACATAATTGCCTTCTATATTGCATGTGGTGTGCTTGGTGTAGAACATGAGGATGTTTCAGTGAGACTTTTCATTGAAACACTCCAAGGTGCTGCTACAGATTGGTTCTACCACCTCGCGCCACAGACCACAAACTGGGCTAGTCTCAAAACAAAGTTTGAAGAAAGATTCAAGCCTGTAGAGGATGTAGATGCATTGTTAGTGCAACTAACTCAAATGAAAAAGGAGCCACATGAACCCTTGAGGGAGTTTGTGGCTAAATTCAACAAGTTTTCTAACAAAATTCCAATGGTTGCTCAGCCTATTGCTGCAAATTTGAAGTGCTTCTTCATCAACGCTCAAGTGCCTGAGGTGAGTTTCTTGTTGAGAAGGGCAACTCCAAGAGACCTTCCAGCTGCACAAACCTTAGCAGTTGAGGTTGAAGATGACCTTATCCTTGTGGGTAAGATAAATATAGAGCCAAATGGGTCCAAAGAAAACTCTTGTTTGGGATCATGGTCTACCAAGAGAACAGATCCCATGGTGCAGAGGTTGGCTAATGAGTTGCTTGCCCTCAAAAAGCAAATAGCTCATGGTGTATTCTCTTCTCCTACGAAGACCTTTCAAGAAGGCCGTATCCAAATACTGCTCCTAGTCATGTAGCTGAAAATCAAGACTAGCTTTCTTCACCACTAGAAGGCTTGTACTTGAGGCACCACCAACAAATACAGATCCAAAATTGCTAAGAAAGATAGAAAAATGGAGGCCAAAACAAACCAAAACTTGGACAATGATGACAAAATCACCCATGCATGATTAGACACTAACAAATATGAGTTTTTCACCTCGTAAAATGTGCTTTAGAGACAAAAATGACACATTTTGAGCAAAACTTTTTAGAGGTTGCCTAATTTTTGAAAGTTCAAAAATGAGGACAACAATGTTCTTAAGACCTTATGGATCTTTTTAGAATTTTTTCATTTCTTGGTTGTCACCTGGGTGTGTAGGCCAACAATAGTGTTAGAGGTTTACATACAAATAGTTAAAGCCTCAAACAAAATTTAATATCAGTAAAATACCAACTTGTCTGATTCTTGGTTTGTAACAAATTCTACTTCCTTGATTGGTACAATTCACACCTTATTTATGTCAGCTTTATGCAATTCTTATTTCACTAGGTGCCTGTATGTTCTAACACAAATATTCTCCCTTCCTTTAAAAGGAAACCTTGCGTTTAAGAATAGTTCAGATGTGTTAGGTTGTCTAAAGAATGTGATCTTTGCTAAAAATGGTCTTGGACAAGTATTGAGCCTGGCCCCAAATGAGCAGTCTCCTACACAAATAATTTTCGTGTGCAATGAATATCCTTCTTGATAAGGATGGAGTATAGGTTGTATAAATTTTCAATCAACTGCTTGTTACCTGCTGTTTTCTCTGCCTCTGTTATCCATTTCTTACTTTACAATGTGATATGTAACTGCAGAAGGGTGCCTATAGCTTTTAGTTTCAATGTTACCACTATAGTTTTGTTTAACTCTCTTCTGTTCACACTATTTTGATCTCATCTTGTTAAAAGTGTTGACATTTGTAGTTAACAGGGATTTTGTATTATGTATTTTTTTAAATGTAGTAGCTGTGGTTTCTATTGGGAGTATTATGTACCTTTTTGGCATCAATATATATTATTTTTTTGTTATTAAATAGAGACACATTAGATAAACCTATGTGAAACATGTATTTCTTATGGTACACATGGACTTAAATTTCACATTTGTATCCTTTTTGTATATTCTCTTTGTATTGTTACTTTTTTAAGTGAAGCATTTTTCCTATAGTTTCCAATTCAAGGAAATACATTTAGAAAATTGCTAATGTGGGATTGGAACTTCAAATGTAAATTACGTTGTGCTAAACCAGCAGTTTGTGAACGAGCTAGGTATCAATCTTTAACTTGTTCTTTTTTGGGTTATGACTGTTTATGGTGTTAGCATGATTTAGATTTATCATATGGATAATTTCTCAAACCCACAATCTCAAGAAGTTTACAACTTTTGCATTTGATATTATATTTGTAAATATTGGCAGGCTTTTGATTCATTGATAAGGCTTCTTTGCTCAAGACCTCGACATGGAGAAGCAATGTGGCATATAGGCTGGCTGTTGAAAAATATTCTTCCATACCTTGAAACAAAACTTTTTGATCATCACCTGAATGTATGTAATGCAAGCAATTATAAATATAGTACTAGTTAAATATCTTCAAGGTTTTGAGCTTTTAGTGATGATTTTAATTTCAAACTCCTAATGTACTAAATAATTTCCTTTTTTGCTAGAGACATCTAGCTATTCATGTTTGTTTTCTAAATTTGACATGGGAGTAAGTAGTTAAGAACTAAGTTCATTTAATATAAGAGATAGCCATAAGCTATGGTAGTTGTAAGATTCAATGTGCATTATCCAAATGATTTTGATACATATTTTTGTTATAAAATGCATTTTTTTAAGACATTAACTTTGTGATCTTGTTGTGACACAAAGCAAATTTTTGTCACTACATGATTGACCACAATTGCATATAACCATGAATATAGAAAGTCATTTTTTACTCATTAAAAAGACAATTCCTTATATAAAAAAATATAAATCCAAATACATCAAATGATATGTACAAACCAATTACAAGAAGTTGAAGCAAATTTGATTATCAACAATGTTAGCATTTTAATTTGTCCTTTTAAGGACAACTCAAATTGGAAGCATATGTGAAGTAAGCCTTTCGTCAAATTTGTAGGGGACGGCCCCTAATTCATATTAATAAAATCTATGTTCCTGAGTACCTATAAAACCCATCGTGCCCATATGGGTTTAGTTCAAGCTTAGGTCCTAGGCTGTAATGCCTCCTCCTTAGTGATCATTCAAGTGTTGATTAGCCTATTCTTTTTTCATTCCAGTAGGTTGATTTGGAGATATAAGGGACGAGAGGCTGGCATTGTCAATTATTTATTGATGGAGAAATAAATAATATTACTTTGAGCCCATAAGTAATATTATAAGGGAAAAGTCACTTTTGGTTATAAAATTAAATTATAAAAATAAAGTGACTTAAGTTATGAAATAAAATCATAAAGTGACTTTATTAAGAAGGTTATAAAATATAAAGTGACTTAATCATGAAGGCAAAGTTATAAAATGAATTTATAACATTTATTAAGCTTTCTAGAAGTGGGACGAACTTCTTGGAGGGAAAAGTTTCATAAAAACACACATTGTGATTTTGAGGTCCAAAAGCGGTTTAGAAAATCTATTTAAGGGGTTTCCTTCCTCCAAGGATTATGATATGTGATTGTTTGATACTTGATATTTCTCCTTAGTTGCTGGTGTGACAGTGACAACCATTTTTGAGGACGAAACCCCTTGGATATTTGTAGGTTGGACGGAAACCCAACTCTACTTGTGAGGTGGATTCATTCAGAGTTCATCATTGAGCTTATTTGCAAAATTTTGAGCAGATTGGTGGAAGTTCTAGCTAGGGTTTGGACACAATAATGGAGCCATGTTGCAGGTTGAAGGTTATGTGAATTTATATGATATTTCTAGCTTAGGCAACCTCTTGTAGGGCGTGTTTGGAAATGATTGCAGAATTGGGTATGTGATGCAGAATTGGGTATGTAAATTTCTGAGTAATTGCAGCATCAAATGCTATTGTAATAAGTGCCAAAATTCACCATTCCAATAGTAATATACAAGGTTTTATAGTTCCATTGTGAAAATTCTGTTATTTATATTTATTGCACGTTTTTATCATTGCATGCACAAAAATATTCAAGATATGAAATAAACACCAAGCATATATCTAAACAAATTCATAATTTCCATCAAAATCTAGATAATAGGACATTTTAGTGGTATCAGAGCTAGTGATCTTGCCAGCCTATTAGGGTTTCAACAGTGCATGCCAAATTTTGCAGTTGCATGTGTGTTGGATGTTATTGCATGTCAATTTGGTGAACACCCAGATAATTGCATGTCAGTTTAGGAGCAGTTTATCAAGAGGGTTAACATTGCATGTTAATTCTGAGCAGTTCTGGTTATAGGATTTGTGGTGCATGTCAGTTTGGTGGATACCCAGATGGTTGCATGTTACTATGATCAGTTTAATGAAGTGGGTTTACCTTGCATGTTAGATTTGAGATTACCTAGAAGTTTTTGCATGTCATTTGGGAGCCTTGCATGTTAGCAGGTTGGAGTTGCATGTCAGAATTTTGACTCATGTGTGATAGTGAATGAACTTAGAGGTATATTGGTAGGAAACAGAGGAAACAAATTTAGTGAATCTGCTTGCTTGAGGGTACAAATTAGAGTTTATTTTAGACATTTACAGGAGGAGTATAAAAGGTTACATCAATGGCTAAAATTAAAGATGGGAGATTGTTAACTACTTTCATTCCCACCTCACCCCCTAAAGAAAGGGATAGAAAGGATAGTATAAGTCCACAAAGAAATGATCGACACATGGACAAGCTTATGAATGGTATGAATGACTTCTTTCAAGCATTTCAAAAATATCAATCGGATCTGTTAATATTGTTAGAGAAATTGCTTTTGGAAGAAGCTAAGAAGATGGATAAGAGGAATAACAATGATGAACACATTGAAGTCACTAAGGATCAGCATATAGATCATTCCAATGCTGAAAATTCACTTGAAGAAGAGGCACATGAGACTTGTGGCAGCTTTGGTAATGCTGCTGAAAGGGAGGAAGTTAATACTGATTTGGTTATGCATAATAACAACGGTACATTAATTTTCCATGAACCTTTACTTGAGCATGGATCTACATATGTTGAGGATATGAACAATGAGGTGGGAACAATGGATCCCATTAAAGAATGTCTGGTGGAAAACATTACTGATTCAGATTTGAGGAAGTATTTTGTAATATCCCTTGGTCAAATAGGAGTAGAAAATGATGAATTCCAACCCAAGGAATATTGTCGAACACTTCATATGCACTTTCCAGCTTGCTGGTCTACTATATCAGACTGAAATGTCCTTATTAAAATGTCTATAGATGGCTACCAATGCTTGAGTATCAACACTAGAATGCATAATTTATCATCTAAATGCTTAAATGACACTCTAGACCCTTAACCAATGCATAGTGATGAATTTACAATGTGTACATATGCACTTACAGCCAAGCGTCAATTTGACAAACATTTGGCACACATCCTCAGAAAAAACAAATATAGATATAATTCCAAACTTCTCATTCCTTATCTCATTTAGCCTTCCAATGGTCATTACATAGGCAACAAATAAACATTCATAAGGACTGTTATTAAATGACAGTCTGAAGCCAAAAATCACAGTCATACTCTTATCATTCAATACTGAAAATTACAATGAGTTTTATCAGCAAATGAACCTGGGACAAATCGCTGAGTGTTGCTCTTGAAGAATCAAACCATATCTATCCAAAGAGATCTCCAATTTGCAAGAACTTATGTCGCCCTGCTGCTGTCATTAACAGGTCTGAGAACATAGTCTAAACTGCATTCAAGTGCCTCAAAACTCCTTCCAAGTGATTTGATTCCAAACAAGGGGATAGTGCCTAATCTCCCAATATGATCTTGATCAATTACAATCATTAAATGATGAAAACCGATGGAGTATAGGGGAACGGACCTGCACAGCTTGACTCCTTCTCTATAAATAAATTGAACACCAAATCGCCCTATAACCTGTCCAAAAATTATCGCCACATCCTCTACTGAATTTTGGAACCAATTGAAGTCAAAATCGATGCATAATGATGGAGGCATGAACAAAATCGTGGGAACACAGTCTGAAGTCAGTTTGTTATCAGATCTGCAAACTGACCAATCCTCATGCAATTCATCCTCCAACCATCCTTCAATAATATCACCTATCTCTTTCAATAACCAATGCTGTCCTTTTACTGATGTAAGATGCCTCAATGGTGATGTTTGAATAAGATCGAGGGTTTTGGATGACTGACCTGCAATCTGATTCAACCTTCAATTAATTCCATTTCCAAAGATCTTTAAACAAACATCTTTATTTGACTTCTACAAAATCTGTCTTAGCAATTTGGCCTTTGGCCACAAATTAAGCTCAAACAGGAAGACTAGAATATCCTCCTTTCAACTGTAAATTTGTCTTCGAAAGAAGACTTCACAAATTTAGGCACTGATGTAGATCCCGTCACGAACCTACTCCCAAAATGAAGAACTAGGGTTTCGTCCAGCCCTTCTCTCAAATCTGCTGAAGGTTTGCGTCCTCAGAGACTCAACCGATGCCACGCATCAGTCATTTCATCATATCCAAACAATCTCCCATCTTTGATCCCCTAACATCATCTTCTATTTATCCTTTTTTATCACCCTTCACGAGGTTCCTTCTAGAAGAGGGTAGGTACACTTTATTATTTAATATTATTAAAGTGACTTTTAATTATATTTAATTTTTATACTTAAGTCACTTTTTAATTAAATTAATTAAATATAAAGTCACTTTTAATAATAAATTTATTTTAATGACTTTATAAGAAAATTTAATTTCTCCTTATTACTCCCATTAGCCAAAAGGCTAAAATTGGGGACATTACATATTTAATCAATCAAGGAGAACTGAAAGAGTCTACTTATGTTTTGACATCAAACCATCACGATTTTCTGACTAGGCATAAAGTTGTCCAAGAGATTAAAGAAGCCACAAGTTCACTTCAGCCATATTAGGGTTTAGGCAAAGAGGAATCACGAGGTTTTCCAAACCAGCAATAATTGATCAGCTATGTGGAGGCAATTCAGAATTTTCAGTATGTAGTGAACCAGCATTTGTTGATGACGATCAACTCATGAAAGGAGAGGTGATTAAGATCCATGAAGACATCACACAAATGCATGAAGAAAGGTCTGATTCCCTGATTTGGAACAACAACCCCTTACCTATGCAGAGTCATGAGTTGGCAGCCCTTACACATGAAGATGATGGTATTTTTGAGTCTTCCAGTGTTGGCACTCTAGTTGAAGGTGTCAAACATGAAGTATATATTGTGGATTCAAGCCACAAAGGTTCTAATTTTGTACATCATACCATGGAAGATGCTAAAAGGACACAAGATATGTATGATGGGTGGTTACAAAGAGCTGAGATGGTAAAGGAAGCTAGTTTGATAGCCCAACAAGCCAAGTTTCCACTACAATAGGTTCGGGATACACACAATTCCATAGTTGATGATGAGCGAGAGCCTTCTAATACTGAAATTTTTGTTGATGTTGACAATATTATTGGTGGACATAATGATTCTATGGATGTTACTATTAGTGGAACAGCCACTCATGAGTTGACTTTGGGTGTTGGTGATGGCATCTACATTGCAAATTTGATGTCGGCACATAATTCTTGTGACACTACAGCTGCTTATTGGTTGGCATTTGAGCCAATGACATGGGTTGTTTAGTGACAAGTGACTGTCCTACATGGCTGCTCACTACATTTTCAGAATTGTTTGGGTCTACATCAGCTATGGGTATGCATTGGAGTGTGTGGGAACAAGATTATTTCATGGGAAATCCTCATGAGATGAGTCTTCTACTTTTGCCTCGGTATGATGACACCATTGCCATCCTATTTGCTGCTGTTCTGAGATATAAAAACGGTATTGATCGGTTGGGTGTATTGTTTCACATGGATTCCATTGTGTTGCTTCACGGTTTGTGGTGTATTGGCATTGATATCAGAGTAGCGCAGTGTTTTGGTGGAGCAGTGTTCCTAAGGTTGATATGGGATCCAAGCATTTGGTTTCAGCATGCAGTTGCAGATTGCTTGAGGGCAAGCAATCTCGGGGAAGGGAGGACTGTAATGTCCCCTTCTCCTTAGTGATCATTTAGGTGTTGATTAGCCTATTCTTTTGTCATTCTGGTAGGTTGATTCGGAGATATAAGGGATGAGAGGCTAGCATTGTCAATTATTTATTTATGGAGAAATAAATAATATTACTTTGAGCCAATAAAGTAATATTATAAGGGAAAAGTCACTTTTGGTTATAAAATTAAATTATAAAAATAAAGTGACTCGAGTTATGAAATAAAGTCATAAAGTGACTTTATTAAGAAGGTAATAAAATATAAAGTGACTTTATCATGAAAGCAAAGTTACAAAATGAATTTATAACATTTATTAAGTCTTCTAGAAGTGGGACGAACTTCTTGGAGGGAAAAGTTTATTAAAAATCACACATTGTGATTTTGAAGTCCAAATGCGGTTTAGAAAATCTATTTAAGGGGTTTCCTTCTCCAAGGATTATGACATGTGATTGTTTGATACTTGATATTTCTCCTTAGTTGTTGGTGTGATAGTGACTGTGATATCCCCTTCTTGTTGACATCAGTTCTTCAGTGAGGATTAGCCTATCATCCTGGCCCTCGTAGGCTAATGAGGTTGGTTAGAGGGTCTCCTGAGGATTTGTATCATCTCCAGTGTTCAGAGTGCTTCAGTATGGTCTTCGTTTGGCATCATTCAGACATCATTTGCTCTACTTACTATTTATAGTAAGTCTTGGGGTGTTTGAGAAGGACCCTTTCTATTTTTAACAGGGAGGTATTGTCACATTGGGAAAAGCAGGGTGGACTCCCATTTCAGACGGCACAGTGAGATGTTAAGTATTTTGGGAGATATTAAAGTTTATGTGGCCAAAATAATAATAAATCATTTAATTAAGTGATTATAAAGTTATAACTTAACGTTATAACTTGAAGGTCTAGGCATCATAAAAGGGGGCCAAACTCTTAATTAATTATTTACACGCAAAGCCAAGGTTTTATTTAATTATTGATGCCAATGTTAAATTATAACATTAAATGTTATTAAAAGTGCTTTATGGGGAATGTTCGAACTTCTTCATGAGAATATAAGAGCTTTCAATGAGAAGTTCGATTATTATTGTTTTGGCATTCTTCTTTCATGACTTTGGAGAGCAAAGACCAAGGGTTTCAATTTTCTTCGCCATTGGAGAAAGTGAAAATCTTTAGTGCTGCAGCCATTTGAATTGGTGAGATATCCAGTGAATTTGGCATCTAGAGGGAGCTTCATACAGAGGTTCCATTTGAGCAAATTGGTGTGAAAATACAAGGGTTCTACAGTTGTTGAAGGGATTACATCTGCAGATTGAAGGGCGAATCAGAACAGCTATCATTTACATTTGTTTGCACCCTTTCCTAGGAGGTATGACTTGCATTCTTTCAGCTACAAAAGCAGCCAGGAGGAACACTAAAACTAAGGGCGATTTTGATCAAGAAGTATTCAATAAATTCCAATAAAATTCAGGAAGGGGCACCTTATAGTGGGGAAATCATTAGTAAGCAACACGAATGAAAAATCATTCATCTTGAAGAGAAATCGAATCATCAAAGGACTGCTTTTTTGCAGTAAATTCCATCAGCAGTTATAATAATTCTAACCGGGTATGCAAGTGTTGTAGAAGTGTTATTATTTCAATAGATATTGGAGTTATATGATTGCAATTATCATTTCATTGAATAATCTTAGTATTTTAAGTTGCATTAGATTCATTAGCAATTTGGCATTTGCTTTTTCAATCAAACCCTCATCAAGAACACAAAAAAATATAAAAACACCAAAACCAAAAACAAATTCACAGCATAGACAAAAAATGAGCTGGTAGAGTTCTTACAGTGACAGCCATTTCTGCGGACGAAACCCCTTGGATATTTGTAGGTTGGAAGGAAACCCAACAATACTTGTGAGGTGGATTCATTCAGAGTTCATCATTGAGCTTATTTGCAGAATTTTGAGTAGATTGGTGGAAGTTCCAGCTAGGGTTTGGACACAATAATGGAGCCATGTTGCAGGTTGAAGGTTACATGAATTTATATGATATTTCTAGCTTAGGCAACCTCTTGTAGGGCTTGTTTGGAAATGATTGCAGAATTGGGTATGTGTTGCATGTATTGTTTGTAAATTTCTGAGTAATTGCAACATCAAATGCTATTGTAATAAGTGCCAAAATTCACCATTCCAATAGTAATATACAAGGGTTTACAGTTCCATTGTGTCATTTATATTTATTGCACATTTTTATCATTGTATGCACAAGAATATTCAAGATATGAAATAAACACCAAGCATATATCAAAACAAATTCATAAATTCCATCAAAATCCAGACAATAGGATATTTCATAGGCTGGTGGTGCACCTACAATCCCTCTCGAGCACCTTGGGTTCCCTAGGAGGGACCCTAGGCGAACTAGGGTCAAACTTGTGAGAACCTGTGCCAAACCAAGGGGCCTAAAAAATAGTTATTTTTTTAAAACATTTTTGTAAACAAAAAACTGATTACATACCGAATTTCACCCTTCAATTATAAAATTGTGAAGATGGCGTGCGTAATGAAGGTTTATGTGGTTTCAAAGGCCTTAATTTAGTTTTGTCGGTGAGGACTCTTCCCGTTGACCTTGCCATTTATTGTGAAAGGGAGAGCATGAATGGTGTTGCCTCTCAACCCCATTAGGGATGTTGCCCCCAAACCCCCATGAGGTGTGCTGCCCCTAGACCCCATTGGGAACGTTGCTTGTCAGCGCCATTGGGGACTCCACTCCTAGACCCCCACTAGTTATTAGGATCTCTTGTCATGTAAGAGAATTGATTACAATTAGGGTGTGACAAGAAATTGGTATCTTACTCTTGAGTGTGTTGACTTAGATATTATTGTTGCACAACTTGCTAGAAATTTCTTTAGATGAGGCAACACATGGCTAGTGGAAGTGACATTGTAACTTGTGGTTCTAGTGAAATTAATCCAAATGTTGACTTTGATTCTTTTGATAAAGATTAATATGAAGATTATTTAATATTGATTGTAATCTTCATTGCGTATTGACATTTGACAAATCACTTAATTATGAATTTATGAGTATTTTCAGTTTTTTAAATTATGAGGTATTTAAATATTTTGTTTATTGGCAATTATGAGTATCACTTTTTATGTTATATGATTTGATATATCCAAACTCGTAACCAAGGAAAAAAAAATGTCATATCGCCATACCCACACTCGCGCTAGGACCACTAGCTTAGATAAAAATCTTAACAATGAGAATTCTTGGTATTTATGTACACTATAAAACTTCATATATATTTTTGCATGGAAACAAATCAATAGAAAGCAATTTCATCCTATTTTTTTGGTCTCAAAGGTTAGAGCACAAGGCTTAGTTCTTCATCTCAACCCAAGGATTTTTTTTTATGTAGCCAAACAATAATATAAATTGGAAATAAATTCCAATCAAGTTTTGTGCCAAATATGTGATGCTTCAGGTTGTGAGTATATTTGGAGCATGTTTGAGGAATATACTGCAAAAATTTTAGCAATTTGTCAATGGAAAAGTTGAATGTAATGCCCCCTTTTGAAGAGTGGTTGGAGTTGACTCATTTAGCCTTTTTAATTCCTGTGGGCTCATTTCGGGATACAAATTAATTAATCAAAGTTGTCCAATAAGTAATTTTCATGGATAACTTTATTTTAATCTAAGTTACCGGTTCTTTGGGTTTTGGCTTGGGTCCGGGTCCTGGTTTGTGCTTGGTCTTGGTCCAGCCCGGGTTCGATTTGGGTTCCACCCGGGTCCTTCCCAGGTGGCCGGGTTCCTTGTGGGTCCTGCGTCGGTCCGGGTCCTGGTTCGTGCCCGGTCCTGGTCCAGCCCGGGTTCGACTTGGGTTCCACCCGGGTCCTTCCCAGGTGGCCGGTTCCCTGTGGGTCCTGCGTCGCAGGACCTACAGGGAACCCAGCCACCTGGGAAGGACCCGGGTGGAACCCAGGTCGAACCCGAGAGGACCCGGGTGAACCCAGGCCCGTGGGTTCCCAAATACGGGGCCCATGGGTCAAAAAACAATAAAAACCAATAAAAAAGTACTTTAAAAAATAGTTAATTAATAATTAAACCCTAATTCGCCCCTTTATGATGCATTTCATGCATCAAAACATTCATTCAACTCATTCTATTTGCATTTTTGAAGATTTTTTCTCTCAAGCCGGGTTTCTTAGTTTTTGCATTTTTCTTCGAAGTTAGAGACTATGAAGATGTGAGACATGCATAAAGGGCATAGGAATCACTGGAGAAGGAAGATTTAGCCATCAAAGGTGAGTGAATTTGAATTTTTTACAAGTTTTCAAGAATTTTTTAAAGTTTTTTTCAAATTTTTTAATTTTTTAAAAAGTTTTTCTAAAAATTTTTAAATAAGTTTTGTATATTTTTTTATACTTTGTATGCATAGTATGGGGTTATAATGCCGAAATTTTATCAATTTTTTTCAATAATGTTGTGTTTTCTCTTTTTATTTTAGGTGCATTATTCATATAATCATACATAATGGCTGAAATTGGAAGTGCAAGTGCAAGCTCTAGTTCAATTGCCCATGCCCAAACTGAAAATAACGCCTTTAAAATTGATCAAGATTCACCACTTTGGCATTATACAACAATGATCAAGCAAGTGTCTGGTGGTGGGGGTTTTGTTTGGAAGTGTAACCATTGTGGCACTGAGTATACCAGCTCATACTATCGAGTGAAAGGCCACCTTTGTTTCATCCCTGGGCGTGGAATAAAATTTTGTAAGGGATCAGATGGCAAGGGGCTGCCAAAAGCTCTAGTTTTGGAATATATTAGAGAACAAGAGGAAGCTGATAGGAGAAGTGGCAAAGCAAAGATTGATCATCCTCTTGTCCAGTCAAGCTCGAAGACTACGAGGCCTTCTAGTAGTATTGGCTCCACAAGACCAGCCGGATCGCATCCTTTCATGCCAAAACCACCAGTTGCTCCACTAGAGAATCAAAATGTTGTGGCTTCATGGAAAAGAGGCCCATTGGATACTGCCTTCAAAAATGAAATGAGAGAGATTGCAGATCAGAGCATTGGTTTATGGCAATGAGCTTCCTTTCAACCTTGTTAGATCACTTTACTTTCGGGACATGGTACATACCCTTTGCAACACACCTTTTGATTATGTTTGTCCAGGGTATGAAAAGGTGAGAACCACCTTATTCGCAAAGGAGAAAGCATCCGTAGAGTCACAGTTGAAAGTCATCAAAGATACATGGCCGGAAACAGGTTTGACCATTGTTTCTGATGGATGGAAAGATTGTAAAAATAGGCCATTGATCAATGTTATAGAAGTGTTCCCTAAAGGGGCAATGTTTTTGAAAGCGGTGGATTGTGAGGGGCAAGTGAAAGAATCCTCATAGAATGCATTCACATGGTGGGGCCTCAAAATGTTGTCCAAGTCATAACGGACAATGCTAAAAATTGTAGGGCAGCGGGGACTATAGTGGAGGCTACATACGGTCACATCTTTTGGACACCATGTGCAGTCCACTCACTCAATTTAATCATGCAAAAGATTGGCACACAAATTGATTGGGTGCAAAAACTATACTACGAGGGCGGGGAGATTCAAATGTTTGTGACTAATCATCATATGTCACAAGCCATTTTTAGGACCTTCTCCAAGTTGGAGTTGTTGAAGGTAATTACTAATTTAAATTTTTAATTTTATTTTTTAATTTTTATTTTTTAATTTTTTATAATTGATATATGTTGTGTATTTTTTTATGTCATGTTAGGTAGCTGAAACATGATTTGCATCTCACACACTCGTCTTAAGACGACTTGTGAAGGTGCGAGAGGCCTTGAGTTCTATGGTCATCAACAGATTGTGGAGTGTATGGAAGTAGGCTCAGACAGAAAGAGCTCTAAAAGTAAGAGCATTGATCCTCGATGAGAAATGGTGGGATACTGTGGAATATGTTTTGAATTTCACTGAGCCCATCATGAGCATGATTAGGTATGCTGATACTGATCGCCCATGTTTGGGTGAGATTTATGATGGCATGGATTGCATGGTGGAGAAAATAAGAGAAGTAATAAAAAGAAAAGTAAATGACCCAACGGAAACATTTTTCAAGGTTGTGCAGAATATTATTGTTGACCATTGGAACAAGATGACCAATCCCTTACATCTCTTAGCATTTGCTTTGACACCAAAATTTTATAGTGCAGAGATGCTTGCAACACCAAGGAGGGTACCACCATATAGAGATGCAGAGGTTGCTTCTGGCTATAGAGCTGCCTTTAAAAAGATATATCAAGATGAGGAGACAAGAAATGTTGTCATGAAGGAGTTTGGCCAATTTGTATCCACAAAAAATCATGATGTTGTAGCTCTCAATGCTAGATATGGGATGGATGCTGATGAGTGGTGGTATGTACATGGTCAAGGCTCCGTTTACTTGCAGCCTCTTGCAATTAAACTTCTCTCCCAAGTATGTATCTTTTTATTTTTTATAGTTTTCCAATTCCATTTGATGCTATCATATTTTTATTTTATATTTTATAAATTTCTAATAATGTTTTAACTTTTAACAGGTTGCAAGTTCTTCTTCAGCTGAGCGGAATTGGAGTACATACTCCTTCATCCACTCAGTCAAACGTAATCGTTTGGGTGCAAAGAGAGCTGAGGATTTGGTCTACGTACACTCCAACCTTCGTTTGTTGTCACATAAGGACCTTGAATATAATGTGGGTGCAACAAGGAATTGGGATCTAGCCCCTGAGTGTGCTGATTTAGATGCTACAGTTGCACAACTTGCCCAAGTCTCTATAGACGAGGCAGCTATGGAACTTGAGAGAGACTTGGCTAGTGGGTGTGACATTCCATTCGATAGTGGCTTAATTGATGCTGGATTTGAACCACTTGATGACCTTGGGCTTGGGTTGGATGGTTCAGATGAAGATGAATATGGAATTTAAATCCCATAGATGGCTTGTAATTTGAATTTTTATTGTGTCATGACATATTCACATTTTGAAACTTGAATCAGTTGAGACTTGAAACTTGAATATTATCTTTTTTGCAAATTATGAATATGATATTAGACTTTAGTTATTAGTTTACTGATAACATTTGCGATATATGGATATTTATTGGCATTGGCAATTATGGATTTATCATTTATGATTTATGATTTATGTATGGAAAGTCACATTGTATATTTTATTTTTGTATGGATATATATAATATATATGTATATATATAAATTTATAATTAATATATGTATATATGTACGGACAAACCCGTACCCAAGAATTTTTTTTTTTTGCCGAACCCGCGAATCCATACCCGAACCCGAACCCGAATCTGAACCCGAACCGGTAACTTAGATTTTAATTGATCGAATAAAGTGACTTAAGTGAAATTTAAAAATAATTATTTTAAGTGGAAAATTGAAAAACCCTCTAGGAATGTGCTAAGGAAAATATAAAAATGTGAATTGGGAGCTCATTTGGACATGTTTATTTTTCCTATTGTGGAGTTTGGAGCTTCTCGTGGAGCAAAATCCTAAGACGAAAACCTTAAGAGAAATAAGTTTTGGTGGTGAAATATCTTCCCTTTCTGATTGTAGATGATATCATATAGGTTTCATGCTTGTATTCAATGGTTGGAAATTTTCGTAATTTGTGAAGTTTTTGCAAGCAAGACAAATTATTGTGGAAGATTGCTATATTTAATTTCTTGCACCTGTAGGAGGATTGAATAAATGAATGAAGGAGTTTTAATGACGTCCACGAGACCCAACGGTCTAAGGGACCTAGATGCTCCAAATTAGCCCAATTTCAGGTTCTTTTCCATGCTGGATCTCCTCTTGTGAATCTTGATTAAGAGATTTGTTGTTTTGTGAAGCCTCGACTCTTCAAAAAGCTCGTTTAAACTGCCCACTTTTAGTTTGTTAACAAACTGGCTGTGGATGTCATCATACACTGCACACTCCATAATGAAATGCCATTCTGTCTCTACTCCTCTCTTATTACAAAAAATGCACGTTCTTTCTTCCCAATTTTCTTTTGGCACCTTCCATCTACCTGTTTCAGATCTCAAGTGATGAGATCTAGTCCTTAATTGAGTCTTTAGAATTTTGGCCTTTCCATTGATCGCGGATCTTAGGTAATCTTTTTCATCATGCTCCCAAGTAGGGTTGAACTCTCTAATATAGTACACTTTTTTTCTACCTAGCTGGTTTATCCACATGGCATTCCTGAATTTCTCTAACGCCCACTTTTTTATCTCCTATTTGCTGCTGGGACAGTCATGTAAATTTATGCCCCACTTGTTCAACCACTTGCTATTTTGTTTCTTCCAAGTCTTTTCGTAGTCCTTTTCGACAATCAAGTTGGGCCACCGATGCTTGTCCATACTTTCTACCTTTTTTAAGTCGCATAATACCTGAATTATTGCTGAAGCTTCGATTGGATACATGCCAACTTCAGCCAAGAGGACATCATAAGGTATAGTTGATTTGACTTTGAGGCTGCTAGTGATTAGATGTTTTTGAATTCTCTCTATTTGTCTCCATTCGAGGTTAGACATGCTATTCCCCCAAACTTCGTATCCATATAGGATAACTGGAACCACTAAAAAACCGAAAAGAGTTTTCTTAGTCTTCCAACCCCACAGTTCAACTTTCCTACATCTTTTTTGAAGAAGGTATAAAGCTCTCCAACCTCCTTGGATCCTCTTTGATCTGCATGTTTCCCAACTGAGCCTATTGTGAAAATCGATTCCTAAGTACTTGTATTCCGCCACTACCTCCAAAGGGCTGCCCTTAAATATAAAGTCAACCTGCTATTTTTTCTTTTTCGAAGAAAAGATCAAGACTTTGGTCTTGTTGGTATTCGCTTGCATCCCAACCTCCTAACAAAATAACTCAAGAGCCTTCAAATGCTCTCTCAAACCTTGCGCGGATTTTGCAATAAGAATAAGATCATTTGCATATAGAAGCAATTTCAGCATGTATCCAACCAACTGGATACCTTCCCCATTTGTGTTGTTTAACCACTCTTCAAGCTTATCAATATATAAGCCAAACAATGTGGGAGATAAAGGACACCCTTGTTTGACCCCGATGTCAATGCTGAAACATCCAGACAACCCATTTTTAGTTCTGATTTTAGCTCTAACTTGTTCATATAGTTTGTGGACAGCAGCTCTAAGCTCTTTTGGAACATTCTTCCATTCTACACCAAAGTTTATCCCTAGGAACTATGTCAAAAGCTTTTTTAAAATCCACGAAGCAACAAAAGGCTTCTTCACCCTATCTGTCCCAAACTTTTTCAATAAAATGTCTTAGAGTTATGCAATGGTCAATGGTGGAGTGTTTAGGTTGGAAACATGCTTGCCCTCTAGCCTTTTTTCCCTCTTTTTCTGCCCATTTACTGATCCTTCGTTCTAGCATGCTCCCAAAAAGTTCTCCAAAGAGAGCGTTGACCACAATAGTACGGTAATTAGAAGGGTTATTGATGTCTCTACTTTTGTGGAGAGGAATAACAACACTAGTTGTCCATTCAACTGGAAAGATGTTTTGGGTAACTTCATTAAAGATCTTCTTGATATGTGGAGCTAGGAGGTCAACTCCCCATTTTAAAAATTCTGCCTGTAGCCCATCAATATCTTGTGCTTTACTACTTGCCAAATTTTTTATATCTTGTTTGATGTCTTTTACCGAAAAAAACTCAGTTGAAGTTTCAATTGTGGGTGGATTCATTTTCTCATTTTTTCGTTCATAGAGGAGCTTCGCATAATCCATCCACTGGGTATCTGTGATCATATTTTCTACTTGTTTTTTCTTTACTTGTAACTCCCTCCAAAATCCTTTGGGGTCATGCTTCCCCAAAGCAAGTAGCACCTTCTAGAAATTACATATCTAGATTTTATCAATTGCTTGTATATTAACTTGTCTTCCTTGTTTGAGTCTTTCCCTTTAAGAGATTTTTTTTGCAGCCTTGCACTCTTTGTCATACCAAGGATTAATTGGAAAGGTATTTGACACCTTCACAGGTTTAGAACGTTTACACACCTTCAAAGCTTTGTGTATTAACAGGATCAGCATGTTACATATTCTTTTTCCCTCTTGTTTCCCTTGTTCTCTATACGGTTTTTTGCCATTTGCAATTGTTTTTCTAGAGTTGCCTTGAAGAGTTCTTGGTTTTCTTGATTTATAAGGGTTTTACCTTGTGTGCTGGCTTGCCTAAGGGAGTGTTGGTTCTTCTCTCCATGTGAGCCTTTAGTGTTTATGCCAAACTTAATACAAAGAGGCATATGATTAGAATTCAGCACTATGGGACAACCTTCAGTGGTGAAGTCCATTAACTTGGAAATAGAGTTCTGAGAACATATTACGTAATCTACCTCACTTTGTTTGTTTTATGTTTTGCAAGTGATACTCTTGGATCTTGGCCAATTCTTCATGCCATTACATATGATCATTCCGTATAGACTACAAAGGCCTAACAACTCAGCTCCAAAGTGTGATACGCTCCCCTTCTCATCTTGTGAAGTCCTTTTCCAAAGATGATCTTCATTTTCCCCTAGCCATAAGGGGTTGTTATCCTCCCCAACATTACTGCTCAATTGAATAGATTGATTGTTTGCAGTCCTAGCATTGAAGTCACCAACTAGGATAATATCCCCTACAATGATAAAAGCTGAGATATCTTTCTTTAGCAACATTGTAATGTCCCCTTTTCCGCTCTAGTTTGTTTTGGGGACTGTTAGCCTATTTCGGAGACCCGTAGGATAGTTGGAAGGAGAAATTAGGGTTTCCTACATCTAGGAGGAAGTTTTTGCATTTTTGAAGGCTTGCATGTTGGAATTTGTCAGTTTGGGTTCTGGAATCCTTCTGGGTTTTCAGAAAGCTTCGTAGTGAGGGTACATGCATAGCAAGTTATGGAGTTTGTTTGACTTACTATTTTTAGTAAGTGGAGGCAGAAGCAGTTGAGTTCTCTGGGTTTTTCTGGGTTTTTTGTGAGCTCTGAGATGGTATAACATGCAAACCAATTTGAGGATTTGTTGTTCGTATTTTTGTATTCACAAAAATAGACAAACCCTTTAAATTTTGTTTAAAAATGAAAATTTTACTCTAATACACGCTTCCCGAGGTAAAATTTTGCTCCACCCTTGGACTGGCTTAATCCTCAATGCATCCTTGATCCACGTTTCAAATTTCATCGCATTCTGAGTTCGTTTGCTATGTTTTTCCTTCAATTTCGGGTTTTTCCTTCTTGACTGTAGGTGGACAATTTTCTTTGGATTGCAAGTTTTATTCTTCTCTTGTTTTAGTGTTGTAGGGAAAATTTAAGTCAATTACAAGTGCACTTTATGTAATTTTTAAACTTGTAACTTACTTTTTATTTCCCCCTTGTTGCTTTATGTCTTTTAAGTCATTGTAGGAACTTTTTGGACATATTACAAGTTAATTTAAAATTATAAGTTAAAAAGAACTTGTAATTCCTTTTAAAAGTTCCTACTTAAGTGATTTTAACATGTAATAGGGATTTTATTTCTTTATTACAAGTTTTAAAGTTACTTTTTAGATGTAATAGGGATTTTATTTCCCTATTACATGTTTTATTGTTTTTCTAGTCACTTGTAAAGGGAATTTTATTTCCCTACGACAAGTTCTTTTTTGAGTTAAGTCATTAATACTTGTAAAGGGGATTTTATTTCCCTCTTACAAGTTATTTTGATATGTTCTTTTCTTTCTCAAACCCGATTTGCCTAAGAAATGAAATGTGAAACAAATTAAAACTTGTAAAAGGGTTTCTAAAACCCGATTACATGTCTTTGCAAGGCATTCTAAACTTGTTGCTTCCTACCAGGAACCCGACTTGCTTTCCTCTCCTTAGAGTTTGATTTTGCCACAATTTCTAACCAATGTTGGTGGAGGAATCCATGGGATGAGGAGGCGTTTTGGATTCAAGGCAGATTTTATGCTTTTGGAAACACGTTGCATGTTTCTTGGTTGCCATTTCATTGATCTTTGACCACGTTTTTTCCTCCATGAACCGTTTTTGAATGCCACGATTTGGAGATTGGAATGCCACGTTTTTCAGTTGGAACTTAGGTGTTTTGGTTTATACTTCTCCTACGTGGGTTTTCCATGAGGATTTGACCTATTCTTTCTCCTTTTTGAATGTCGTTTTTAGTGCATTCGGTTGAAATCCGAGTTTGGCTTGGACATGGCAAGGGTTTCGGTTTTGTGGTTTCATTTTCTATTTAAGGAATCAGTTCTTCCTTTCAAGGATTGTTTCATCTCTTGAAGAGGCATCTTGATTAAGCAAGGTAAGGTTTATTTTCAGTTTTGCTTTCATTTCCTTTCTTTTTTGTTTTCTTTCCTTGTTTGATCATTCTGGATGTATGTTTTGTTTTGTTTTAGTTCGGATTTGAGAGAGATCTTCCCCTTTCTATGCAAGTCTTGAATGGAATTTAAGAACTGCATTGTCTTTCCCCTTTCTTTTTTCCCTCTTTACTTGCATTTCGGGTTTTTAAAATTCGATTGCAAGTAAGATGAAAAAGTGAGTTTCTCCCCTTTGGTTGAAAAGACTTTTCAGCTTTTGCCAAAAGTTCAAGTTTCAAAGTTGTTAAAAAGCTTGTCCTTCCAATTTCGGGTTTTAAAAACCTGATTACAAGTAAAGGTTTTTCCCATTCTCTTGAAGATGATCTTCCAAAATTCTTTCCTTTTTCATCTGCATTCATCACTCTTGTACACACATTCCATTCCCATTATCTTTTCCATGTCAAAATTCCATTTTTCACACATTCTTCCATTTTATTCAATACAAGTATGCTTGCATTCGGGTTTTACAAGCCCGATTGTGAATATGTCCTACCCCACTTACATACTTATAACATATCTCCCAAGATCCGAAATTGACCAAAAGCCAATTTCCAAGCGTTCCTATTTATTCACCATTTTCCTCTCAAAGAGGGATTGAGTTTTTCCCATTGAAAAGAAGAAATATGTTTCATTCGGCTGATCTTGATATTGCTTTGATACTTCTAGATCTTCATCGCAGTGTGCCAAACTCTTGTTCGATGTCTGATTTACCGTCATCTTCTACTCCAAAGAAGATGAAATACAAATATGACAAGTACCAGAATGAGATCTCCCCTTCTCAAGTTTCCTCTTCCATGGAGCATATGAAAGATACGGAAATAGGGCATGTTGACATGTCAGAGTTTGTTAAAAGGGTGGAGGATCCAAAGGATAGTAACATGCAGCTCTTGTTGGACAGCTACATTCACCATGCTTCTTCCTTTCCAGTGGTTGCCCTAGAACCTGAGTTTGTTGTTGCTTGTGCTCACCATTTTGATAAAGAGACAAGAACTATCAGAAGTGATGATGGGGAGGCGATAATCTGTCTTGATGCAGATACTATTGAGAAAGTTTTCAGAATACCACTTGCACTTGTGTATATGGAGATTTCCAAAGATAGTGCAGCTGGATATTATGTTTCAAGAGAAGAGGATTGCAAACGCCACATTAACATGGGGATCCATGAGCCACGAACCGCTTTCACAAGGTGGGCTAAGTTATACCGTTGCAACTTCAAATGGGAAATTGGAGACATCATTACTCTCCTCAGCAGGATGTTGGGTCTAGAGCATTCTAATGTTTTTGAACCCTAGATGTATCAGTTTATCATGTTTATAAGGCAGTCCTATCACATCTCATGGGGTGAAATCATCAGTGATGCTTTGTGTGAACAACTTGCAGCAGTCCCTACCACCATGACATTCTTCATGAACTCACACCTAGTGTATCTAGCAGCATCACTTAGACACTTCCCTGGTCTTTCTACCAAGGGTGATCACTCGCTTATACCCATATGGGATTACTATGATCAGCTGCCATTGAGACTCAACAAATTGCATTATAGGAGGGTTCAGGATGCATTCTTTGGTTATTTTATGTGTTAGTTTGACAAGACACTAAAGAATAGAAGAGTGTTAGATGAGGCATGGGAAAGACTGAATGAATATGGCTGCTTATTCTTTCAATTCCCGACTTTCACTTACATGAGAGTTGGATGTTACAGTGGGCATCCGTACATGCTTCCTAGATTCCCAACTGATAAGATTATTCTTATGGAGTTGGGAAGACAGATCATGGCTGTTCATGCACATCAATCTGTCAGGCATAAGTTTGGGATGGGGATTTCTACAACTAACCCATTGAAGATTGGTCAGTACTCTCTCATTACATCCTCCAAAGCCAAAGGCATGGAGACCGAAATGAAGGAGATAAAACTCAAAAGGTTCAAGTCAAGAGTAGATTTCGACTACCGAGGTATGAAGGAAAGGATCAAAAAGTCCGCCATACATGTGCATCGCATAGAGGATATTTGGGTGGATCTCCGTATAGAGAAATAACTCCGTAAGATGGATTATTGCAGGCTTACCCTTGAGCAAATTGTTGATTTGAACCTAGTGGACATTCCGCAAGGAATGATTGATGATGGAAATGTACTCGATTTAGAGTATGTTGAAAAGAGAGTTGATGAAACTTCCATCAATTCATTGGTCACATAAGGAGGGTACTTCCATTCTTGACAGATTTCAGCCTATCTTAGCTAACACTAATACTTGGCTCAAAAACAACGGTGTTAGACTCATTGAGATCAAGGTTGGAAAAGAAGATGATTCTATAGGACCTCTCGGACCAAAGTCTGAAATCCAGATAGATAACAAGGTGCATCATCTTCGGGCACAAGAATCAAGTTGCGGGTTAGTCGGGTGATGGTACTTCCTCCTCAGGAAGTGACAGTTCGAGGAAAGGAAAAATCCTAGTTCCATGTTCATGTGATAGATGATGAAGATCCAAAGGAGGAACTACAATCAGACAATGCTCTTGAGTCACCCATTTCAGAGTCACCTCATGAAGTTCACCCCCAAATTCCTCTAGAATTACCTATGTCTTCTCTTGATGTGAATATCGATTCTTTTTCCACTGTTCATATTGTTCCTGTTTCAGCGGGTGGATCTCCTCAGAGGGGTCATTCCAATTTCAGCAGCTGAGCCGTCTCTTGATCATCCTTAAGAGAATTTGATGAATATCTTTGAGGATAATCTTGCATATGCCCCTCTGTCAGAGATTTATACTTCCACTTCCGGTTTTGAAGAGTTCATGATGCAATCATCACGCCCTTTGATTAATGAGCAGTCTATAGTTGCCATCGAAACAGTAACTTCTCCCAGAATGATGACTATTGTTCAAACATAAACTGCTTCTCCCTCACTTTTAGTTGTTGCTCAAGGAGAGTTGATGACTTTACCTCAATGGCTTAGTTCTTTTACACCTAAAAGAAAGAAGCAAGAAATCTCTTCTGACATCTTTGATTTCCAGCATCTCAAGCAATCAAAACCCAAGGTTGCCAAAAGGGCTAAGACGATCTCGAGGGTGACAATTGATAGTAACAGGATGAAAGTGGTTGAAATTGTTGAGCCAATTGTATACAAAGCCACGTGAAGAGATGCAAGCTGCTGATTACAGGATCACAAGGGTGGAGTTGGGCAAACAAACGCATGAAGTGGTCAAACATGATGCTCAATAGTCAATAGCCTGATTGGTGCAGCGATGTGATGAACTTCTAGCTAAGAAAGATAAGCTAGAAGAGGAAAATGTGCAACTTATGGCAGCAATCCAAAAGATTACCAAGTCTTCAAGTGAAGGGTACAATCCTTCAACTTTCACAAGTGCATAGGAACCAGTCCGAGGAGTTGAAAGATCTGCTCAGAAGGTACAAGCGTTGGACTCTTGGGCTTCATGATCTATGTGCGCAAGTGCTGAAAGACATATTCCAAATGATGGTTAAGTTGGAGACCATTGAAAAAAAATTGAATCATACCTCCGAGACTTTCAAACAGAACTTGGAAAGGGTTGAAGGTAGCTTGACGGTTTGGTGCAAGATGCCTCAACAACAGTTGAGTGTTCTTCAGGAGCATGACATTATTCCTTCCAGGGTCATGTATCTAGAATTTGAAGAGCTCCTAGAGAACAAAGCCCTCGTTCTCAAATCCCTCATTGAAGATATTGATGATGCGATGAGATTGCGAGTTGAAGTATTCCAAGGTGTTGTTTCTCGCTGTGAGAAGGCCTCTTGCAATATCATGGGTCAGAATGGGGAGTTGCTACCAGAAGAAGTTCTCGCAGATCTATAGATGAAGATTCATAATGAGTGGAGGAGTGAGTAATTTTCAGCTGGCTCAATTCAAGTTTTGATGAAACATCAAATCTTCTTGCAAGAAATCTAGTCCACTTTGGAGAAGAACAACTCTATGCTTCTTCAGTGCCATGATACCATTGTGAAGACCATGATTGTTGCCAAGAACACCCACGCGCCGAATCCTGCTGAGCTAAGAACGGTTATCCAGAAGTTTGAAGGATTCATATCTAAACATGCTGCAACTTAAGTGTTTTTCAGCACTTGGCTGTATTTTCAGAATTATAATTTCATAGTTGTAATTTCCTTTTTGACATGTTTACTTGTAAAAGCATTTTTGTGAAAAGCAAGTCATCACTTGCACTTTTGTAATTACAAGTAAACTGATTACAAGTCAATTTAGAATAGGACTTGTAACCTTGAATAAGTCTTGGTTAGTTGTTGAATAAGTCATGGTGGTTGAGAGAATTTCTCAAGTTAGCTAGGATCCTCCCACCTTTTTCTCAAGACTCCTCTCCTATAAATATTTGAGAGGGTGATGAGTATATTGTAATTTTTATACGTGAATACGTCACAACAGGACTGAGTGAACACATGATCTTGCCAAAATAATACTGCCAAAAATTCATCATAAACTTCATTTGCTGCCTTGTTTGAGCTTGCAATCCGGTTCCTGGCCTTGAAAATGATCTAACCTTGTCTTGTGAAATGGTTTGAAACTTAAAGACTGAGCAGTTTAGCCTGGAATGAAGATTTCGCTCCTGACCCTTCCAAAGGGTCCAAAGCGAAAATCTTATTTGAGCTTATTTGTCACTAATTTTGGCTAAATTTTTATGTGCAGAGTCTCTTGGAGTGAAGATTGGACATCATTTGATAAATTCGCTCCTGACGCTTCTAGAGGGTCCTGAGAGAAATTTTGAATAGCTCTCATCTTGCAATGAAAAGGGTCAAGTTTTGGGCATGAATGAAACAAGGACAACTCCTTTTTGCCTCCTGAGAAAGTTTGAACTTAAAAGGATGAAGGATTTTGCTTAAAACCTAATTTTCGCTCCTGACCCTTCGAGAGGGTCCAGGGCGAAAATATCTATAAGAGGCATTTCTTGCTCAGTTTGGTCGAATTGAAATGTCAAAGACATGATGAAAGGTGGAAAGAGCATGTTGAAACCCTTAGGCATGTTTGGAAATGAAGAAAATGAAGGATTCTGCCCAGGAAAGGCAATTTTGCTCCTGACCCTTCCAAAGGGTCCAAAGCGAAATTCCTTGTAAACACATTTTTTAGCCTTCCTTGGACATAAAAATTTATTCCTAGCATGGTGAAAGGTGAAATCCCACTTAGCAAAGAGGTTTCAAGGTTAAAAATGAAGGATTTTGGTCAAAATGGTGAAAATCGCTCTTGACCCTTCCAAAGGGTCCAGAGCAAATTTTCTCAAAAAACACTTTTTTGCTATCAAATTTGTCTAAGTCAAGTGGGGGATAAGATGAAACAAAGAAGGAATTGCCCCTAGGATTAAGTTGAGATTGGAAGAAATCATCAAAAGGTGAAGGAATTGAGCCAAATGGTCAAATTCGCTCCTGACCCTTCCAGAGGGTCCAGGGCGAAAATCCTAAAACCTATCTTTTCTTCCAAAGATTGGACTAGACCAAACTTAGACATAGGTTTGAGAGGACTTTTGAATTGCCTTGAAGTGGAATTGGATTGCTAAGAATGAAAATTTTGAAGCCAAGAAGGAAATTCGCTCCTGACCCTTCCAGAGGGTCCAGAGCGAAATTTCCAATTTCTCCCCTTTTCTTGCAAATTTAAGACAAGATCTTGCTATTCATGATTTGGATGGGAGAGAGGCATGATGTTCTATGCCTTAGAAGTGATTTGAAGTTAAAAAGCATGAAGGAATTGCCCTAAAACCTAAAAGTCGCTCCTGACCCTTCCAGAGGGTCCAGGGCGAAAATCATAAAACCAACATGTTCCTTTCAAGTTTGTGCTAAGGCAAGGATATACCAAGGTAAGAAAGATCTTTAAGACCACTGATGAGTAAATGTTTGTTTCAAAAGTTGATGATTCTAGGTTAGAGAGGGAAAATCGCTCCTGACCCTTCGAGAGGGTCCAGGGCGAAAATTTAAAAAACCCCTATTTTACCTTGCAAGAACAAGACAAACGTGGATGGAGTGAATGAGGAATACTATTGCCTAGCTTTGAGTGAAAGATTCAAAAAAAGTTGATGAAGGAGTAAGCCTAAGGAAGAAAAATCGCTCTTGACCCTTCTAGAGGGTCCAGGGCGAAAAACCCTAAAATCACCCTTTTTCCTCTTGATTTGAATGAAACTAAGCCTGGAGTTCAATGGAAGAGCCTATTTGGAATGCCTTGAAGAGGCTTTGGACTTTAAAAAATGAGAATTTTGAGCTCAGGAGAGAATTTCGCTCCTGACCCTTCCAGAGGGTCCAGTGCGAAATTCACATTTTCACCTAATTCCTGCATGAAAAATGATATAAATTCGGAATGCAAGACTTGGAGTAGGCCAAAGCACACATGAACTCACCTTCCAGGAGATTTTGGAGTCAAGAAATGAGAAATTTAGGACCAAATTGAAAAAAATCGCTCTTGACCCTTCTAGAGGGTCCAGGGCGAAATCATCAGGAAGCTTCATTAAGCCTCAATCAAACCTCCATATTTCTAAAGTTTCACCAAATTTGCCAAATTCAAGACATTTGGGAGGTTGAATTAAATTCGCATGAATTAAAGCATTTGCAACTTAATTAATTAATTTTTAGGCCTTAAAATAATTGAAAAATCCACCTTGGAGGCATTAAAATTAATTTTAAAATTTAAAAAATAAAAGGTGAGCGCTCAAAATCATTATTGTGCCTTTACAAACAAGTCGGCCATCTTTTGAGAGGTATTTTATTTTATTTTATTCGCTATTTGCCAAGTCAGCCTTTAGGGAAATCAAGGTGAGCGCCCTATATAAGGGAGGTGTATTGTAGCATATTCAAATCATTCTTTCATTATCTCTCATGTGAACTTGAAGAGCATATTTGGAGGTGCGAAATTGAGCAAGTTGGAGGAGAATTTCCAGATTTTGGAAGGTGTTTGAAGGCGAATTTCCAGGGCGAAAAGGCTAATTGAGGCATATTTCATCCAAAAGAAGGCCAGAAATTCAATCTTTTTCCAGCAAATTTTGAGCTTCTTTCTTCCATTTTTTCAAGGTTCATAGTTAGACATTCAAGGAGGAGGTATGAAGAATCATTTTTTTTGAAGTTCTTATTCAAGATTTATTTTGATTTCATTGCCATTAATTTGAAAAATTAGAATTCTGGATTTATCATGTCATTTCCAAATTAATATCTTAAATCATTCTCTTGGAAAGTCCTAAGTTCTATGCTTTAAGGTTTGATGCTTGAAGACTAACTTTAATCTTTTGTGTAGGCATCAAATGGCGCCCCCGGAGTCGGAAGATCAACTACTTGGCGGACCCTCATCAAAGAAGATCAAGTCAGGAAAAGGACAACCTCCTCCCTTCTAGCATCGACAAAGACGACCTTCTTCGGTCAAGCATCGTCAGGAATAACCTCTTCCAATCCAACATTCCAAGGCGAGGTACATCATCATCCTGCACATCAAGGACAAAAGAAGTCAGAGCAAGGGTTCGTTGAAGAAGCAGATAGTTTCAAATGAATTAATTAAAGCTAGCTTCTCAGCATCATCGAATTGGATATCTACCAAGTTGCAAGTATCAGACAAGGTGGCATCCTGGTCATCACTCCTCCAGTCGGGTTGGTCCACCTCAGCATGTCCAGATTCAATGTACCTGACTCATTAAAGGTGGCACAAACTTCGATGTACCTACCCCGGCTATCCATTGGTCGAATATCCCAAAGAAGACATGTGTCCAATTAATACAATTATTTCATTGGTCAGAATTGAGTTTGTTGTAACAAACCCTAATTAGGGTTTTCATTGTAGAATCTTGGCCATTGATCTCAAATTGATCTTGGCCATTGAATTGTATTAAGGGCACTATATAAGCCCCGGCTCTTCATTTGTAAAGGATAATAGAAAGTAGTTAGTGAATAGTGGAAAAATAGTGGGTAAATAGTTAGTGAATAGTCAGTTAATAGTATAGCAATTAGAGTAGAGTAGAGAGAGAAGGCAAAGATTGTTGCCAAGATGTTGTAAAGGACTTGTAAAACTTCATTGAAGAAATGGTGAAATCTATGGGTTGATTCAACAATTTGCATGGTCTCTATACTTCTCAGTTTTGATTTCATGTTATTAGATGAGTGGAAGAAATGTGTTTGATTGATGGTGAAATTCGTATATCCATACTACTAGCAGTTTGTTGATTGCAGACTTGCCTTGTGTAGTCAATTGGAATCATTCAGCTTAAGCTTAACTTCAATTGTTGCTTCTTCATTGATATGCATCAGCCTGATGGTGTCTATGCCTGTAGTGATGATCTGAACATCATAAAGCTTTCCTCTGAAGATCGCACTAACCTTGTGGAGATGGTCCTAGGATGTCAAAACAAGACTTAGTTAGAATTTCATCAAAAATCATTTATTGCTCCTACATTCTTAGTGTTAAAATTAGATCCTTTCCTCGACCTTGTCCTTTTTCCTTTTTTTTCAAATCTAAGATAGTAAAATCTTGTGATTCTAGCAAATCAGACGTTTAGGTCATCAGGTGTAAGTCCCCTTGTGATTCCAGCAAAATCACATCATACCTCAGAGAGCTTATCCACACGTAGAGATCCTACATACAAAGAACCTTGAAGTCATCCCGATTGATCCTTTTCGCGACATCTTCAGCATTCAGAGACTTTATTCAAGAGAGGATAAGGTACCCTTTAGGTATTTTATTCTGTGTTCACATGTGCATAAAAAACACATCAACAAGTCCCCGACTCAATTTGGCAATAATCAATATTTGAGGAGAAGAAATTTTTAATATAATAATTCTTTAAGCATAAGGTTTTAATATTTGATTATTTAATGGATGGATGACTTAAGAAAAATGAGAATAATAATTTTATCCTAAGTCTACTTGGGCAAATTATTTCACCCTCTTGTTGGATGCCAAAATACAATCCATCATTATTATTCTATATACTTTATGTTATCTCCAAAAGTTTGATTTAAGGGGGGACATGTTTGGACGCCATATGCTAAGGGCAAAATATGAAAAACAACGCCTAAGGGGTGAAATGAAATGTAATGGAATTTCGACGCCATTTGAGTGGAATTTGAATTTGAATTTGGCTGGCGAAAAGTTATAAATACAGGCCTTGGGCTCTCATTTGGACATCCATGAATATTTGTAACTAAGTGTTGCCGAATTGGTGCTAAAGTTGAGCTTCGAATTTAAGAGCTTCCTAGCAACCATAAGTTTTGTACTTGAAAGACAGTGCTTAGCTGATTATTTGTGACTATCTTTCATCCAGAGAGATAGATTGTGCTGATCGAAGTGATTGGGAGATTTTTCAGTTTTTGGTGTGTTGGATGTGTTTCCAGTTTGCTGGTTTTTGGAGTGGCTGTAGGTGATTTTCAGTCATATCTTCTTGCTCAAGTGTCTGTTTGTTCTGGGTATTTTCTCATTCATTTCCTATGTCATGAGCGATTCATCTTGTAAGTTTTCGTTGGTTTTCTTGGAGTATTGAATTTTATTATGCAAGTCGAAGTTTTCTGTTGTAAACACTTTATGTTGGGAGTGCTTTGGGTTGCGTGCCATGGTTTTGGGCATTGTTAGTTGATGTCTTTCATTTCCATCCTTATCGCTATCATTGTATCTCTCATTTGCATCTGTTTGGAGGTGATTCTGACGAGTGTGGAAAGAGTTGTGAGTAAATTAGTGAGTTCTTAGCTTGCTGGTCTGTGTGTTTTCAGCATGTTGGGAGTATATCAGATTTAGAGATTTTTCCGTTTTGGAGTGTCTTCTTGTGTGGAGTTGGTTATTGGGTGTGTGGGTTCTTTTGTGTGGAGAGAAAGTGATCTTGGTAATTGTTTGTAGCTATTGGTTCTTCATTCTCATCTTCTATGATTCATATTGTAATGCTGGTAGTAGTACTAACAACAATTTCTCTTATCTCTCCTAATCACACTGCATAAGTGGAAGAGGTTGGCCTTGCCGCCCAGTTTGGATAGTGATTCTAGTAATTTGTAATCCATGTTTGCATTGTAAAGCTGATTAGTAGTACTAACAGCTATATACTTGGATTGTTGTTCTTTGGCCCACTGCATAAGTGGAAGAGGCTGGCTTGCCGCCTTCTTATCTATTGTAACTCTGTCCTCCCACTGAATAAGCGGTGGAGTTGATATCTATTTAATTTCTAGTCCGCCCACTGCATAAGCGGTAGCGTGATTGTTCTTTAGTTTCTTGCATCATCCTTGGCTGGTTTACCGCCAAGTGATTTTTAGTATTCTCCATATCCCGCTGAAAAGTGGAAGGGGATGGCTTGCCGCTCAAGCATTGTATTATTTTCAATTATTTGAAGCTAACAATCCCCTCAACACCGTATGCTCTCACCTTCGCATATTGGGCACTTGGTGATCAGAAAGTGGAAGGGTTACAATTTCAGCATTATTGTATCTTGATTTTCTAACCTTAACGGGTTCTTGTTGTGATTGTAACTGGAAATTATTTGAAAAAATTGTGGGGATATTACAAGCATAAGGATCTTCGCTATCTAAGTTTCTCTTCTTATAGAATTTTGAACCTTTTGGAGCAAAGTAGCAAACCGCCATCCAAATCGTAACCTCATTATTTGTTATTTTCAGCCATATGAATTGCTTATTTGGGTCCTCTTTCTCTAATTTCACAATATCACTCCATATTTCTTTTATTAAAACTGTGATCCCTCCATGTCCTTTACGTATCTCAGTGTCTTCATTCCACATGGAAATTTTAATATACCCTTCGAAGTCTGGAATCCTACATCCATCATGTTCATGTGTTTCCATAAGAAAAATAATGTCTTTCCCTTCTGCTATGGACCCCAACCCCAGTCCTCTTTTCCACGGGTAACCTCTACAATTACAACTTACCATGTTTATATACTGTCATGGGGCCCCGAATCCCTATTTCTTGTGTGTCCACCACTCGCTGATTTGCGCTTTCCCATTTTGTAGCCATTACCCATTTCCTTGCATCTCTTGCTGATTTCACTTTCTCCCATTCTTTCCTTCATTCTTCTTGTTGATGAAAAGTCAAATCATCATCTAGATAAATATAAGTACCTCTAAGCAATCCCCTATTTTTTAGGATCATAGATTTGTCCTCCAAGCTTCTTAGAGTAACTCTGACGTGCCTATCCTTTCCTTCTCCTATCCCAACAAATAGAGAGGCTAACCCATGAAGGAACCCAATTCACATACAATTTGATGGGTAGTCTCAATTCCCAGTCTTCAGAAGACGAAAGAACCTCAAGCGCGCCAAAAGAAGAGGTTGAGAAAACTGAAAAGAAGAGAAAGAAAGCAAGAGCCAATAGAGGGACTCGGACGTTGAAAAGCACAAGAAGAGAAAAGATCCGAATCAGGAGGCTAGAGGTTACTTCTTCATCCAAGGACCCCAGTTTAGAGGATGATGTGATTGAATTTGATCATCTTCCAACTCCACCTTCACAGAATGATCCCGTTGCATCAGAGGCAGATAATCCTCAAATACAAAATGAGCAAGAAGTGGAGGCAAGGATCATTGGTTTGGATGGACCTGAGAATCAGGTCGAGGAAGGAGAGATTGCACCTAATCAAGGGATTGGTAAACAAGAGCTCACGCAGGAGAGCATGCATGAGTTGCAGTAGGAAGGCGGCAACAAGGATGACACCTCGGCTGAGGGAGAAAGGGAAGAAGATAGAACCCAAGAACCCAACAGAACTGAAGAACAACCACTATTAGAGGATACCCATCAGTTACTCAGTGAGGTGGGAGAGAACTCAACTGTGAGTAAAGGATTAGATACTGCACCCATTCCTCCTTCTGTGCCCTATCAGTTGCAGATAGGCAGTGGATTAGCTGGGGCATCCAAAGAACATAGTGGGGATTTAGTAGTCACATCTGGGCAAACCATTCCTCATGATTGGTTGATAGCCCGAGCAGAGCGGAAAGCGGCTGTCAAGCCACCAATTGATCTGGAGAATATTTTCTCTCGGTTAGGAGAAATAAAAGCTAAAGGAAAGAAAAAGCCAAAGACTTACTCCAGAATTACCAAAGATGAGCAAAGGAATCGTATGATTTATATTGCTGCCCCACTTGCAGACAAACCAACAGATCAGGTTGCATTGGCCGACTATAGCATCACGTCCATTCCAATAGGGCAAGCAACCAAAGAGCAGGAGAGGGAAGAATTCAAGGATTCCGTACAAAATATGCTCAGACAGCTAGATGAAATGACTGTTGAGAGAGATATGTACTGAGCTCGTGCTGAGCAGGCTGAAGGATACATAGACCACCTGTTAAGAGCACTGCAACATACCGTTGAATCCCATGTTCCCCCATTGGCACTAGCACAAAAGACTACAGCTGAATTTGAAGGAGTGCGTGACACTGCCAAGGCCGTCAGAGAATGGATCCGGGGCATTAAGGTAAAAGGAAAGAAGACTATTAATGATGTGTTTGAAGTAACACTCAAAATACATGCAGCTCAGATAAAGATGTTGGAGGTACAAAAGGAGTACACCAAAATCTAGGAAACAATTGGCTTGGCTCAACCACTTATGAGGGCTCTTTTCTGGACTCACACTCAGATTCCTGCAGTGCGTGCTATCCTGGATCCCTATGATATCAATACTTTCAAAGAGTGGTATTGGATTGTCAGCATGAAAATGGACATGGTAGACATCGTTAGGAAAATTCGGGAGGAATGCGAGGACTTGTCCAATATCGAAAACATTGGTGAAAATATCCATAAGGCATTGGTCATTGGCTGGACGGATACCATGGAGGATGCTGATGTGGTGTCACGATGGAATGCCAGGTTGAAGGTCGATAAAACTGCATGCTCTGTGGAAGACATAGAATGCATCATCAAGCTGCACACAGACATATTACGTCTCGAAGATCAATAATCAGATTGGCGCGAGCGGCTAAGGATAGTGGACATTCATCTCGAGGGCATGCAGTTCAAAATGCGCAATCCTCCTTTTCCCTCTAATAAGGAATTGTTCCATGTTTGTATAAAATTTCAAGAATATGTTCGAGAAGAACGCACGACACACTGGGACATTTGGAAAGGTTACTTGCAAGGGGAAATTGAATTTTTGGAGAAAAAGTCTACTTCGGGGAAAGAAAAAGTGCTTTCTTGAAAATATCTGTTTCTTTTAAATTCTAAATGCACTTTTTCAGCATAAAGTTTCTTTTCAACTACCAAAGTCATTGTAAATTTTTTAGCTCCGTGCAAGTGCACTTTTTTGGAGCAGCTTTATGTTTGGTAGTTGGTAGTTATTAGTTAGTTGATGGTTGGTGATGATATTTTGTTATCCATTAATGGGTATGGGCAGCCATGTTTTATAGGATGAATCTGGGCCACTTGTAAGATTAGATCTTGGCCATTCATCCATTTTTTAAAGTCTATATAAGGGATGGTTTCTCCCTTATTTTCAGTAAGAAATCTTGGATTGTTGCAGAAACTCTGCAGAAATACATTAAGACTTGTGAAGATTAAAGCTGTTATTGTTTCATGTGAGTGCATGGTCTATTTCTTCACTCTTTGAATTTATGTTATGCATTTTGTTTTACAAAATAATATGTGCAAGTTGATATCTGATAGAAATCTTAGTTCATACCATTATGAATTGGCTGATTGCCAGTTCCTCTGCATGGTTAATCTAAACTCACTAGTATGCATAGTTCGGTTATTTAACATGGAGTGTATGAATGTCTTAAATTCAACGTTTATGTTTAATAACATGAAAATTTGTTTCCCCTTTGGAGATTGCATCAATTTTATCTAGTTGTGTGAATTGCTGGCAAAATAAAATTTGATTATTGCAAGGTTTCTGTCTATCAGTTTGAATGTGTTATTTTTAGGTAGAAGTAGTTAGCATCCTCCTTCCCCTTTTTACCTCCTTTTTCCTTTTAAAAAAAAATCTGAAAGCAAAGTATCCATGGCAGCATCGAACATACTGCAGAATCAAATGAATCAATTTGTAGAGCCTAGGGGAAATCATGTCTGAGACCTTTCGAGCCAAATCCATCCACCAACATCAGTCCCCATTGTGTTTCCAGCAAAACACATCAAACTGTTGAGCTATCCTGCAGTCAAGACCTGACAACCAAAAGATTGAGGTCATGCCCACATGATCAAACCAAACAGCATTAGGGATTTCCTTATTTAAAGAGAGGATAGGATACTCAACATTCTATTCTGCATTGATCGGAGAGAGTTGTAGCGATACGACTTTTGACACGTCAACAGGATTGTTCACAAACTGAACAACACCTCTATGCTGATCCAAATCATACCATTTTGAATCCCTAGAGTCATGAGCAAACAAGAACCCCTCCTGAATGATCTCATGCTCTATCTTCTTGCTCTCCTTGCTACAGAGAGAGATAGTATGTAGGCTCCCATCCGCAATTCCCCTCAACACATAAGTCCTGTTATTCATTTCAAATCTCATTTCCAATTTAGGTACGTTGAGGGTAAATATTCCAATGTCTTGGAGCCATTTCATGCCCAAGACTACATCCACTGCACCCATATTGACCACATAAAAATCAGCTTGTAACTCATAATCATTCAGTCGTAAGGTGAGATTACTTATCCATTTGGTGCACATGAGGGTATATCCATCCGCAACTCTAACTCGAAATCCATTGAAATCCTCTATTTGTAATTTGCCTCTGGCCACAAATCCCTCATCAATAAAATTACACCTTGCTCCAGTGTCAAGCAAAGCAATGCAATGTTGCCCACTAACGGATCCTCTAAATCGGAAGGTAACCTCATCTTGCACGTCTGCGAATATTGCCATAGGAGATAAGTTACCATCAAGCTCTAACTCTGTTGTAGTTTTTCCACCCTGATCATCCCCTATTGCAGCCTACTGATCTGAGTTTTCAATGTCTGAATCTTCATAATAAGCCCACATTACGCGGTTTGCCTTGCCCTTAGGCCTCAAAGGGCAGTCATGATCTCTGTTGTAAGGCTCCTTGCACCAAAAGCATAGTTTTTTATTTCTTAGCTCTTCTCGTGTTTGCTCATCCACCATGGTTACTGGTTTTTTTTTTCTTATCAACAAATGGTTGAGGACTCTCATTGTTGGTGGAAGGATTATCTTTATGTGAGCTCTTGCTTTTTGGTGCTGCGAGTTCCACGCTCCTAGCCTTCCTCATGGCTTCCTGCAGTGATGGAGGGTCAAAAGCTTTAACTCGACCTCTCAAAGGTTCTAGAAGACCCTTAATGAATAATACAATCAATCTTTGCTCAAAAATATTAGTAACCATGATATATAACCACTAAAAATCTCCAATATAGCTCTCTAAGCTCCCAACCTGCTTCAACTGAGCAAGCTCCATGAAATAGGATTCTGGATCCTTCCTATCAAAACGCTCAACCAACCAATCAACGAACTCCTGATATGAGATGATAAGATTATGCTATAGGGTGATCATTTGGTTTTGCAACCAATCATTCGCTACTCCATGAAGATGCAATGTGGCAGATTTGATTGCATCTCCCTCAGTCATAGGCCGCAAATGGAAGTATGTGTCCAATTTATGTATCCAAGACCGAGTTGTGACCTTCCCACTTCCATCGAACAATGGTAGAGTCAACTTGCTAGTGGCATATTCCAAATCCTTGTTCTGATTTTGTGGCCTTCTGTCTTGCCTAACTCTAGCATCCTCTCTCTTTTGCCTCATATATTGATCAAAGTTCAGATGTTCTCTGACATCAAGAGGTAATAAGCTCCATTCGTCATGCACTGCCATGGCGTTGTCCACAAACAAGGCATCATCATCCTCTCCTACACCTCCTTCCTCATCTCTCAAGATAGTTGGCCTAGTAGGCCGCTCAACTGTGTGTGTAGGAGTTCAATGAGCTCTGGGAGTACCAACCACACTACTGTTATCTTTGTGCTCACGATTCTGTCTTCTAGGATTAGCCAATTGTTGTATGGCAGTGGTATGCTATTGCAATGTATCTGCTATACGCTACTACCCATCCTGTAATACTCTCATGGTTGCCCTCACTTCCGCGGCCTCATCACGTGGTGGACTATTGTCTCTTCGGTCCCCCATACTGTCCTGCTGATTATCAAAATCTTGTTCCTTGTTCAACAATGCCCTTCTGCGTTTATAATATCTGTGAGGACTACTTTCCAATGGCTGCATATGAAATCTTTAACCCTCTAGTATGGTAGGATCAAAGCTCTGATACCACTATAGAGAACCCTTCTTGGCTTTCCCGACTGGATTGCGATTGTTGGTACTTTGTGTTTGTTTGTTTTGCAATTTGTTTGAGTTCTGATGCGTTTATACATAAAAAGAAAGATACATAGAATTGAAACAAGCTTCAAGCATTCAAACTAACTCTCAAATGAATAGAGGGATATTCTATACTTCTTTAGCAAATAACTGAATACAAAAACCAATACATTTGTTGCTCATACTCGGAAATGTGATAAAATTGTCCTTTATTCACTGCTGGCCAAAAAAGCAAGGGTTTTGCTGGCTGTATTTCCTCCACAATGCAAGAAATGCCCAAGAGATGGTTTCAAATTGATCTCCAATGCTAGCCGTTCACACTGCTGATTTTTATTAAAAATTTTAATGCCCTTAAACCTCAAATCGTACCAATATGCTTGACTGCTGGTACGGCTGGTAATAAATCTGCAAGTGCTGGTTGTACAGCCCTGGTACAGCTATCTAACAATCTCCGAATCAATCACAATGATATCCCAATCAGCTGCTCATACTCTGACAAGTATATGTCTGAAAATAGTCCTTCAATCAGCCCAATATTGACCTCTGAATGAGGGCAATCCTCACAAGCATAATCAGATGATATTGCACACCCTCTGTATGCTGATACAATGAAGTAGCCACGCTCTTCAATGCTGACAAGTCCTGAATCCTGCAGATACCGTTGGTATTCTACACTTCAATGCTCCAGAGAAAACTTCAATCACATAATGAATTTTCTTTCAAGGCAAATTCCTTATAAACCCCAATTGGGTCGAATTATGGCCAAAAAGCACATTGAATGAACTTCTTCATGAGTAAAAATTTAAATTTTTTAATTATCATTTAATACTATCGTCAGAGCATTAATTTATCCATTCGAACTAATTGCAATTTGGCCCCTTCTTATGATTGTAGGACCCCTTCACTTAAGTGACTTAAGTTATAATATAAAATTATATTATATTGTAACTTAATAATATAAACTCAATAATAATTAATGTTTTGTTGGTTGAAAATTTTGTACACCTGGGGAATGTGCAAAATTGTGATTTCAGCTACAGTATGTGAGTATGATACTCTCCTAATTTAGGGAAGACTCCCCCTATCTACAAACTAAGCTAATCTATTATGGATGGGACAACAGTCTTTCTTCTTCTTTCAAGAAAAATTATACTCTTTTCTCTTCACAGAAAAGTAATAGCATTTGGAAATAAATAACAACAAATACAAAAATGAGACTTTTTTGTAGGATTTTTGAAGCATAAAGGGAAGCAAAGTTTCCATGAAGGCACAAAAACCTCTGTCACTTCCCCGGGATGGGAAAACAGAAAGAAAACTCAAAGTCGTCAACTATCTATTCTCCTATCAACCTTTTTAGATGATTATTTAATAACCAAGCACAGTATGTAACAACTCAAAGTCTAACTACATGATGCACTTCACCTTACATGCACAAGTCTAAAAAATAGAAGCAACACAAAGTCTACAAGCTATCTTCCCTCTTGAGCTTTCCACACTAGCTTCGAATATGATAAGCAGCTTAAAGTTTGCAAGACCAAATCTGAAAACCAAACATATAACTCTAAATACAATTAGCAGCTTAAAGTCTGCAAGATTGAATTTAAATCTCTCTTGAACAATAGAACAAAAATCATAATCAACTCCAGAAAATGTTGTCACATAACAACTTGAATTGGCACAAAGTCTCAACACAGCTTGCCTCTTTTATTGAAAGCAATTTGATTTACATCTAAGCTCAAAGTCTTAGAGTGCACATACAAACTGACAGAATTTTGTTGCATTGCCAAAAGATATCAATTACAATAGACCTCCTCAAGTATTTATAGGAGAGGAACCTTGAGAAAAAGGTGGGAGGATCCTAACTAACTTGAGAAATTCTCTCAACCACCATGACTTATTCCAACTACAGTCCTAATTGAACTCAACTTGTAGTTGCTTTACTTGTAATTACAAAAGTGCAAGTGATGAGTTAACTTGCAATTACAAAGTTATTTTTACATGTAACTTGTCAAAACAAAATTACAAATGCATAATTAAAACTATTCTATGTGTCCAAAGACACGACTCTAACTGCCTCATCCTTTGTCTGTGATGATCTTCATGCTGCTTCAGGATGCTAGAACTTGAAGTATTCTGGACCAGTGAAGACATCTTGAACTGGAATGGGAACTTGCATCCTTAATGATTTTTGTGTCCTTGGCCAACGAACTTCAACCTTGTCTTCTAGCTTAGGGTAGTGTTGACGTGTATTTTGTACACGACCAAACACAGAATAAAATACCTAAAGGGTACCTTATCCTCTCTTGAATAAAGTCTCCAAATGCTGAAGATGTCGCGAAAAGGATCAATCGGGGTGACTTCAAGGTTCTTTTTTGTAGGATCTCTACGTGTGGATAAGCTCTCTGTGGTATGATTTGATTTGCTGGAATCACAAGGGGACTTACACTCAATGACCTGAACGTCTGATTTGCTAGAATCACAAGTCCTAACTAACTAACTGGAAGACAAATAAATGGCAAAAGATACAAGGTTCAGGAAGTCTACTCTACTACCTAGAATGCGAGAAGATGGATGAATGACTAGGTGGATTCCTACTGGGCTAGGTCTCACCATCAGGCTGAACAATTCAACACCAACTCAGTGCGATCTTCTAAGGGATGCTTCCAATATGTTTAAATCGTACACCATCTGACAATGATCACCATTCAAGAAAATGCATGAAACAATAGACGTGTAACGACTTATGATTAAGCTCATTTCATTCCAGTTGACCACACAAGGCGTCCTTACAATCAGTAAGAGGCTAGTGGTATGGATTAAACGGATTCCACACAGGTGCATTCAACAATTTCCTTCATTCGATCTAATCATCTACCATCTAGAATTGAAGATTCAACAAGAAACCATGCATATTGCAAGAAACGGCACACTTCACCATTACTTCAATGAAAATGGAGTTTGTTTACAATCAATGGCAACAATTTATTGCCTTGTCCTTCTATTCTACTCTAATTGCTATTCTATCTACTGACTATTCACCTTCTAACTACTCTCTATCTATCTTCTATTGTCTATTATATTATCTTTTTCAAATGAAGAGCTGGGGCTTATATAGTGCCCATAATACAATTCGATGGCTAAAATCAATTTGAGATCAATGGCCAAGATTCAATAATGAAAACCCTAATTAGGGTTTGTTACAACCATTACATAGCATTTAATGCTTGACCAATGAAATAATTGTATTTTTAGGACACACGTCTTCTCTGGAAAATTCGACCAATGGATAGCTGGGGTAGGTACATCGAAGTTTGTGCCACCTCCCATGAGTTAGGTACATTGAATCTGGACATGCTGAGGTGGACCACACCGACTGGAGAAGTGATGACTGGGATGCCACCTCGTCTGACACTTGGAACTTGGTAGATATTCAATTCGATGATGCTGAGAAGCTAGCTTTAATTAACTCTTCTGAAACTATTTGCTTCTTCAACGAATCCTTGTTCTGACTTCTTGTATCTTTGATGTGCAGGATGATTGATGTACCTCGCCTTGGAATGCTGGATTGGAAGAAGTTATTCCTGATGATGTTTGTCCGAAGAAGGCCGTCTTTGTCAATGCTAGACTGGAGGAGACCGTCCTTGATCTGGCTTGATCTTCTTTGGTGAGAGCTGGGCGACTAGTAGATGCTCCTACCTTTGGATTTGCCATCTTGACACCTACACAACATTTCACAATTAGTAATATATCTTGAAGTGTAGAATTTAGACTTAAAAGGAAGATTTAAGATTTTAATGAGGAAACTTCATGATAAATCTTTGAGTTATCATTTCCTAATTAACCATGCAATACTTAGACTTTTCTAAAAAAATGTCTAAAAATCAAACCTTAAACAAGGATGTTAAGATGATTTCGCCATACCTCCTCTTGAGTATTAAACTCTAAGAAATGATGTAAAAATAGATGAATTTCTCTAGGCAAAGTGTAGATCAAAGCCTTCTCTTGAACGAATTGTGCCTCCTCTAGCTTGGAAAAGAATAAACTCCACTTCCTTCTAGCCTTCAACACTTGAAAGAAATTCGCTCCAAGCAAGCCAGATTTCACTCCTCCAATTAGCTCTCCAATTTGGCACTTAAGGAAATGATTGAATGATTTAAAATGTGAAACAAACTCCTCAATATATAGAGCGCTCACCCCTTGCTTCCTCTAGGCCGACTTGGCTAATAAAAGGAGGTAAAAGATAAATAAAGTTCCAAAAAGGGGGCCAACTTGGCAAAATGAACGCAAAATAGTGCCTTGAGCGCTTTATTTTTAATTTTAATTCAAAAAATTAATTTTAAATGCCTCTAAAGCAACATTTCGATTTTCACAAGGCTTAAAATTAATTTATTAAATGCAAAAATGCTTTAATTTAATGCTAATTTAATTTTAATTTTCCAAATGCCTCAAAATTAGCAATTTTGGTGATCTAATGCAATTTGGAGAATATTAATTTTTAAAACAAGGCTTAATGAGATTTCATTAGGATTTCGCCCTAGACCCTCTCTGAGGGTCAGGTGTGATTTTTGAATTTTAGCCTTGAATATTTCACATTTTGACTTGAAAATCAACTGGAGGGTAAATTGATATCCAGTTAACGCGTTGCACTTCAAATTTGTCATTTTTTATGAGGAAAAATAGGTGAAAATGTAAATTTCGCCCTGGACCCTCAGCAAGGGTCAGGAGCGATTTTCTATTTTTTGCTCATGATTAGTATTTTTCAATGTCCAAAACCTCTTCAAGACATTTCAACTAGGCCCCCTCATTGACTTGCAAACTTAACCTTGTCAAATTTTGGGGAAAAAAAGTGTTTTTGGTGTTTTTCGCTCTGGGCCCTCCCTGAGGGTCAGGAGCGACTTTTTGATTTTGAGCTTGATTATCCACCATTTTTCATTGAAACTTTATTCATCACTTGGCAATGTTCTTCCTTTATCCATCTCATCCAAACTCGCTTTGTTGTCGTAAGGTAAAATGAGGATTTTCAATAATTTCGCTCTGGGCCCTCTCTGAGGGTCAGGAGCAATTTTTCATTTTCTGACCAAAATCATCAAGTTTCAAAGGCAAAACAATATTCATCATGTTTTTGGAGGTCTCTTCGCCTTATCCTAACCTTGCCTTAGCACCATTTTTAAGAAAACATGCATTTTTTGAAAATCTCGCTCTGGACCTTCAGTGAGGGTCAGGAGCGACTTTTGGTTTAGGCAAATTCCTTTATCTTTTAATCTTCAAATCACCTCCAAGGCATAACATATCACGTTCTCCTCTTGTCCAAGCAAGATTTTGTCTCAATTCTTCAAACAAAGGAGAGAATCCTGGAAAATCGCTATGGGCCCTCTCTGAGGGTCAGGAGCAATTTTTGTAATTGCCTTCAAAATATTGATTCTCAACAATCTCTTTTCACTTCAAGGCCTTTCAAACATTGTTTCAAACCCATGCCTAACCTTAGCTTTCCTCAAACTTGGATGAAAAGTTCCCATATTAGGTTTCTCGTTGTGGGCCCTCTCTGAGGGTCAGGAGTGATTTTTTGATTTTGGGTTGATTTCATCATGTGTTGATCCTCCAAATTATATTCAACGGATAGAACATGCTTTCCTTCATCTCTTCCAATCATAAAACATACTTTGATCTTGTAAGAACAGTGCATTTTTGAAAATCTCGCTCTGGACCCTCTCTGAGGGTCAGGAGCGATTTTTGCTACCTGGACCAAAATGCTTCACTTTTCATCTAAAAATCACTTTGCCAAGGAAGATGTCATCTTGTTCTTTGCTATGAATAAAAATTCGTGTCCAAGAAAGGTCCAAAAATGTGCACACAAAGAAAATCGCTGTGGGCCCTCTCTGAGGGTCAGGAGTGATTTTACCTTTCCTGGGCAAAACTCCTTCAATTTATCATCTTCAATCAAGTCTGGATACTTCATTATGCTCATTCTATCCTTCATCATGCTCTTGACCTCTCAAATCGACCAAATAAGGCTAGCAATGACCCTTATAAGATTTCTTGTTGTGGGCCCTCTCTGAGGGTTAGGAGCGATTTTTCTGTTTTCAACAAGGTCCTTCACCATTTCTAGTCAAAACTTCTTCAGGCGGGTGGAGAAAGTCATTTATTTCCCTTTCATGCTCAAAGCTTGGTCTCTTTCCACTGCAAAATGAAGGAAATCAAAATCTCGCCCTGGGCCCTCTCTGAGGGTCAGGAGCGATTTTTCACTCTTAGGCCAAAAATCATCACTTTTCCTGTCTTCAAAACTTCAATCGCCTTCAGAGACGTTCAATCATCCTTTCGGGAGACCCTACACAAAACAAATTAGAAAAGTCAGTGACAAATATGACTTAAACAATATTTTTGCCCTGGGCCCTCTCTGAGGGTCAGGAGCGATTTTATCCTTTTAGGCCAAACTGCTTCAAATTTAAGTCGCAAACCACTTCACAAGGCAAAGTCAGGTCATTTTCAAGGCTAGGAACAAGGTTTCAAATTCAAGTGAGTTGGCATATGATGTCTACAATGAATTTCACTCTGGACCCTTAGCAAGGGTTAGGAGCGAGATTCGCTTTGGACCTCCTGAGAGGGTCAGGAGCGAAATTCGCTTTGGACCTTCAGGAAGGGTCAGGAGCGAAATTTGACTTTTTGAACTCTCCGTCAGGATAATTTTATGGAATATAACATTTAAGTATAAGAATATTCCATATATACTTTCAGGATGTTTGAGAGTGGTTTCAGACCTCCAGGAGTTATATTGCAAAATCTAGTTTTTGGAGGATTTTCAGTTTTCAGACTTAGTCAAATTTCAGGATCAGGAAATTCCAGACATAGCCAAATTTCAGGATCAGGACTTTCCAGACTTAGCCAAATTTCAGGATAAGGACATCACTCCAGCAAGACCTGCTATCCAGGTGATCCCCTTGGCGACACTCAAAATGCAAAGGCTAACAGACAAAACCCTAAAAGACCTAAAAACAAACCCCAGAAAAGCAAAAAGCAGGGGTCCCCATTTGCAATGGGGCGATGTGTGAAATGGTCACAACAGGTAGTACTGGATTTTCAAGAGGGAAAGGGCTTTCTTCTTCTTTTCATGTCATGACCATCTCTGTCTTAAAAGTATTCTATGCTTTCAACCATGAATTGTTGTTGTATCTTTTCTTTGTATCATCCTCCAATCTTGAAATCTGCTTGCAAAATAAGGTCCATGCCTTAATCCATTGATTTGATAGATCGTGTGTGCAAACCAAACTGACAAGGGAAGGGATAAATTGATGCAAAAAAGGGCTCACAAGTGAATTTCGGGTTCTAGAAGCTGCATTACATGTGTGGAAAAACAAGAGCATTAACTTGCAATTGTGGAAAACAAACATGCAACTTCATATGTGTAATGGGTAACGACAAGTTTGCACTTGTAATTGGACCTTTAAAACTCATTTTCAAGTGTGTTTGGAGTGCATTTTGGACCAATTTTGGATCTTGGGGAACGTTTTACAAGTATACAAGTGGGGAAGAATAAATGTGCAATCGGGCTTTTGAAACCCGAATGCAAGTATACTTGTAAAAAGGAAAATGAAGTAGTGAGTGAAAAATGAGATTTTACATAAGTATTGGCCATTGGGTAGACATACTTTATTTTAATTATAGAGAGTATTTATGTAACCTCATCCATCAAGCAGAAGACAGTCTAAACTTGAAACCTTATGTTTGATGCTTTTGTTATTGATCTGAAGTTGGAATTATGCTAAGAGAATTCTAAAATACTTGATGTACATTATGTTTATATAATCTGTCCTGAGTTTGTAAACCCAATTTTTAAAGGATGAGCATTTTTCCAACTTAAAAACTTGGAATTTCACCAAAAGATGGTTAAAATTTTCCAACCAAAGGGGAAGATCAATTATTTTCATCTTACTTACGATCGGGTTTTTAAATCCCGAATGCAAGTAAGGAGGGAAAATGGAGAAAGACAATGCAATTCACAAATTTCTTTGCAAACTTGGAATAAAAGGGGAAAATCTCTCACAAAACCGATTTTAGACAAGAACTAACAAAACTAACATATATACAAATTGACCAAGGAAATCAAAACAAACCAAAAACAAGAAATAAAAACAAAGAAGAAAGGAAAAGAGCATACCTTGATCAATCAAAACGTCCTCCAAGAAGCAAAATACAATTCTTGAAAGAAGAGAGGAAAACTCTTAAATAGATAATAAACCACATTCCAAAACCCTAGCCACGTTTTTGCCAAAACACCCATTAATAGCATGAAGAATCGGTCAAGAAAGACATCCAACCTCCACGCCTAGGCAAGACAAGCAAAAACGACTTGGAAGAAGTAAGATTCGTGGCACTTAGATGAGGAAAATCGTGACACTTTTCAAACACGTTTTTGCTGTTAAAACACCATAAAACCAGCGATAATGTCTTCCAAATGGCGTGAAGAGAGTTGGAAAATGCATGAAAATAGCAAGGAATTCAAAACGCCTTCCTCCTCCTAAGATTTCTCCACAAAAATCAGTGTAAATTGGCAACAAAATCCTTCAACAATGCTGGTCGGGTTCTTGGGAAAGAACAAGTTTAAAATGCATGTAATAAGGAAAATCGGGTTTCTTAAACTTTTTTACATGTTTAAAATGTTCACTTTTACCCTCATGAGGCAAATCGGGTTTGTGAGAGGAAACAACAAGTTTAAAATACTTGTAATAGGGAAATAAAACTCCCTTTACAAGTTTTTAAACAAAAGACTAGTAAAGGGAAAATAAAATTCCTTTTACAAGTCATAAAAACAACTTAAAAATAAAACTTGTAATAGAGAAATAAAATCCTTATTACAACTTAAAGTGATTTTATAAAACTTGTAATGGAGGAGAAAAACCCCTACCATAACTTAAAATCTCTCAAGTGGAACTTTTTAAATGAATTACAAGTTTTATTTAAACTTTATAATTTAAAGTTCACTTGTAATATGCCCAAAAAGTTCCTACAATGACTTAAAAGCCTAAAAGCAACAAGGGGGAAATAAAAAAGTAAGTTACAAGTTCTATTTTCATAAAGTGCACTTGTAATTAACTAAAAATTTCCCTACAACACTAAAACAAAGGGAAAATTAAAACTTGCAACTTAAGGAAAATTTCCAACTTGGAGTCAAGGAGAAAAAACCCGAAATTGAAGGAAAAACATAGCAAACGAACCCAGAATGCAATGAAATTCGAAATGTGGTTTGAGGATGGACTGAGGATTAAGCCAGTTCAAGGGTAAGGCAAAATTCTGCCTCGACAAGCATGCCTTAGAGTAAAATTTTCATTTTTTGACAAAATTTTTATGTAATGGTCCGTCATTTTTGAAAACAAAAATGAGGACAAGTTTATTAAATCAAATAAACATTAATATCTACGTGCAAACTCAACATCTTTGAATGTCGTCTGAACTGGGGGTTATACTGCTGGAGCTACATATGACCATACCCTTTTCCTAAAATTAGCAGGAGTCCATCTCTAACATCCTTGACTTACTAAAAATAGTAAGTTGGGCAAACAAAGTCTTGGAGACCTCAAACGAACACCAATCCTGCAAAACTCAGGCCACTGAAGAAGTTGGATCCCTCAAGAGACCCTCTATCCATCCTCAGTAGCCTACAAGGGTCTAGAATAGGCTAATCCCACTGAAAAACAGGAATGAACTAAAAAGGGGACATTACAATTCTGCAATTTCTCTTAGTCTCTTGTCTTGTTGTTGTCCCTTTGTTTCCAACGTTTCAATCCTCTTCTTCATGTTCATGAGGTCACTTACGTATAGTTTAGACCTTACAACAAAGGGAAGGTTGTGGGGCTCTATAGATCTTTATTGTGTTGGTTGCCTTGACGGTCTTCCTCCCTTGTCACCTTGTCTAACGTGCAAGTTTCAGCCTGATCAGTCTCATATTCACCCTTGAAAGATATCATCTCTTTCTTTTTGTTATTGTTCCACTCCTTAAATATCTGATCAGTTGCTAGATCATACATCTTAACAGCCACCATGGAACTGATTTTAATTGGCTTTGGTAGAATCATAATAAGCTTCTTTTTCTGCAACTGTCTCCTCTTACGGATTTGCCTACGTTTTAATATCTCCAAATATTGCTTTTCATTTACGAAAATTAGATTACCATTTATGATATCTCTATTAGACTGATGACAATCTGGTAAAAATGACTTCCATGGCTTGCCAAAATCTCCCCATTCTGAGCCTATAAATGGTTTTGAAAACCCTTGTGTTGGTTTGAAACTTCTTGGTGTACATTTTACCACTCCTGGGGTTTTTAAGCCCATGCTTTCCTCTGAGAGGAGGTTTTTAAGGTATATTTCAGAGCCTTTGCCTTACTAAAACTCTAACATGCCATGTTTAAGTTTTCATGCAAACCCTTTTGTTTGCTTCCCATTTGATCATTAATTGTGGTTTGAATGTGGGTTTGCCAGTTTTCAAAAAGATTTGTTTTGTTCTTTTTTGTAGATGGAGAGGAAAGATACATTAAAGAAATAAAGAGATAAAGAGAAATCAGGAGAAGGTGATAGTGGACTTGGGCTTTTGTGTCTTCTATTGCTGCCTATGGGACCCTTGTCTCCTTCAAGAGGGATCACTGCTTGTCCCCTTTCTATCTGTTGTTAGAAAGCTTATGGGCGTTCTTCCCTACCATGTGCCTGCTTTGTGTTCTGAGCTCACCTCGTGCTTAGGGTTTGATGCTTTCTGGGTTCCTACGCTCTCTCTGCTTGCTGTCTTTGTGCCTACCTGCTTGCGTTCTTTCTGGGTTCCTACGTTCTCTGTGCCTGCCTTCAGACCATTCAATCCTGCAATCACAAACTTCAGACCGTTCAATCCAGCAAATCTTCAAAGCATTTAGTCCCTTCGTAGTTTTGGTTTGGGACGCCATTATTACTCATTGTTTTGGTTTGGATGATGGAAATAAATAGTAAATGGTGTGATTGAGAACTTCGTAGTGGGGCGTTTTGTATGAGATCACATATGTGAAAGTGGGCAATGAAATCTATGGCAAATTGAAACGATTTGTTCTTCCATTCATAGTTGTCATTCACCTATTTTGTTGGGCAATGAAGTTTTGATGGCGGTCATGGGTATTTCTTGTGTTCTTGGGCATGACTTTTAGTCATTTTTGGGGCAATTGAGATCCTATTGTTGGTGGCTATAGCAGTAACTTGTTTAGGAAAATGTTAACAGGCAGATCATAGGCGTTTGCGGACCTGAATGCAAGCCAAATTGACCCAACAGGGTAGTGTGGTGGTTTATGACAGTCAAACCAGATTTGGGTGCTTGTGGGAGTTTTGGGAGGTTGTGTTTGGCTAGCGCAATCAGTGATAGTAGCAACAGGTAGTGTGAGGAGTGTGACATGAGCCTAAGGTAAACCTGTAAACTTACATTGGCCTCTCTAAAGGTCAACAAATTTATTATTAAAGGTTATTGTAACTATTGTACATGTGAATAGCTATTGTATTCTGCATGAAATCATCCAAGTCAATAAAAATCATTGTTGAATAAATTGTGTTGATGTATTTGCAATACAATCTTGTTTCAAAGTATTATGTGGAGAACATATTTCCATTTACCAGACACAAAACAAATTAACAAATCAAACCAACAAAATATCCATTGTTTGACAAATTGCCTAACACAAACTTTGAGGAAAAATTAAAAAATTGTTATAGATTTGGGCATGGGTCTTTACAATAGTATCAGAGCAAGTTATCTTACCAACCTAGAGGGTTAGGTGACAAGTTAATGAAAGGATCTAATTCTTCAATCCTGAGGATACAAAATTTATCACTTATAGGAGGAGAGAACATCTTCTTAGTTCAAATTCTAAAGAAGGAAGTATTGGTGATAGACGTGAGCAATAAAACCCTATTACCATGGAGATTTTAAATGATTCGGCTAGAGGATGGCAGTAGTTGGTTTAGCTAATGACCCAAATGATGCGAACAATGAATAACAAAAATTAGGGTGATCATGGGAACAATGGCAACAATGAGAATAATAACAACCATGGAGAGGGGAGTAACACTAATATCTTGGTAAATAACTCTAGGACAGCCAACAAAACTACCCATAGACCTTTAATGCCTGAATTATCATAAGCACCACCAAGAGAAAAAAGTAGGACAATAGGAAGGTGGTGAAGATTAGGCAGATTATTCATGGGAGTACCAAACCTTGGAGTATGAATTTCATGCAACTATGTCCTTGGTTGATTTTTGTTAGGTCAAATACATAAATAGACCAAGAGGAGATGAGGGACACAGGTCTTATCAAGATTTGTAGTGTAAGGTACGCATGTTGACCATTTCTAGCTATGATTGTTCTGGCAGATGCATTGTACATTCATGGGTACAAAAATTAGATACATACTTTCAGCTTAATCCTATGGTAGAGTCAGAGGTCATCAAATATGCCACACTACATCTAGATGGAGAAGTTCATGAGTGGTGGTACCATAGGTTGGCCATTTTGTGAAATGTGCACCCCTGATTATTTTTTTTTTGAGTTTGTTTTAAGTGAAGAGACAAAGATGTAGAAAGTGTTTGTTTTCAAGATTCATTCACCATGTTTGATGCATACATTGAATATATTGCATTGAAAAGAGAGTAGAACATCTCATTTGCATTGAACCACAATTATCACCATTACAAATCAAGTAAGCTTGAAATACATAACCGAAATCAGATTGTATTATAATTTTCAGATCTTAAAGTAGTCTCCAACCATGAAGAGAATGCTTAGAAAATGATCAGCACCAAACTAGATGCTAAAATGGGACAAGGGCGATTCACTAAACAATTTTTCAAGCCTTCTAACTTCACTAAATCTGCTCAGAAAATCAAGATACCAATCAACAATGCTAGGCACCTGAGTTAGATGATTTCAGACTTCCAAAAGATACAGATTTTGAACCCATATGAAAACCATGTGCCAAGAGAAAGGGTATGACCCTCTTGGTAAGGGCGACTTGCCTAGAAAATTCAAACGTTCACCAAAATATTCAAATAAGCTATCAAATTGTGGCGCTCAGCTATGAGGAACATGATGAATCAGTACCTAGAAAGATATCTCTCTCACCCTCTAAGTTGTAAGCAGAACTATGGATTCTAGTATCTCTGAAAATGAAGATCAGCACATTGAAAAAGCACCAAATCGCCACAAAACAAAAGCAACACTCTAAGAAATCTCACACCACACCAAAAACTCAATACCCATATCAAAATACCTCATAAATCCTCAACATTTTCAAACACAAGCCAAAATCACTATAAAATTGAAGCTAAGCACACCAACCAGCTAGGGTGGACGTTTCACAATCGAACCAGCAGCCAAGAAGAGGGTTTTTGTCCTCAACCAAAAAATGAAAAACTCTCAGAGCTCACTCCAGTAGCATATCCTTAAGTTGTCAAATCCAGTATATATAAATGAGAGCTCAAAACTCATATTTATAAGAAGAGGGAGAAATTAGGGCAACACAATTTGAATTTGAATTCATTTCCCTCCCATTTCACCTTATAAAACAATATTATTATCCCTCATTTAGACATCTGTTGACGTGGATGAAATCGCATCGCTGCAAACTCCATACGGCCAACACAGAATAGAATAGCCGACTGATTATCCTACTCTCTCTTGAGATAAGGAAGTCTCTAATGCTGTTTTCTAAGTTTGATCAAAGGAGACTACCTCAAGGTTTCTTTTGTCAGGTCTTGACTGCGGGATCTCTCAGTGGCTTGATGTGTTTATGCTGGAAACACAAGGGGACTTACGTTTAATTGGCAATTCTATGAATAAGTTCCTCGGAACCTGTTACGGTCTTTCCATCAGGTGATATTGGCTAATTTGAAGCTGTTTTAGCAAGACTGCAGATTTTCCGAATAGATAAAAAAGGGGAAAAGGGAAGAAAGGATAGAGAGAGAGAGAGACATGAACTGTAAATTCTAACTAGGACAGCAGATTCAATTAAGCAGACAGACACCTCCAGGAAACTAGATTAGGCATCATCAGTCATTCAGACGCAATGCTTGCATAAACTTAGTGCAATCTTCAAAGGAGAAACCAGATTTTCATATTACCAAATACGATATTAGAACTTCTACATTCATGGTATATATATTTGATAATCGAACTGAGCATAAAATGGTCCAGATTAACCATGCGGAAAGGAAAAGCAATCAGCTATCCTCTAATGGTATGGACTGTGAAGGCTCTACCAGATGCTTGATTAAAAAAAAACTGCTATGCAAAATGAATAGACATAATTAAAAGCTTTCAAAATTAAGTGAAAAAGGAGACCATGCACTCACAAGGAAACTTGAAAATAGTCTTAATCCATTGTATTAATTCCTGCAAATTCCTTCAGAGCTTTCGCAACAATCCAAGAACTTCTTACAAAATGAGGGAAAACCAGTCCCTTAAATAGGCCTCAAAAAGGGATGAATGGCCTGGATTAAATCTAAATAAGTGGCCCAGATTCACCATAAAGCAGGGCTGCCCATATCCATAAATGGGAGGCAAATATCAACAACTACCCCAAAATGGGCAATAACTACCCAAAAAGGGATAATTACAACAATTGGAATAATCCAAAAAAAGGTGTATAAAAAGCTTTACAATTTGTTGACCAGAAGTCAACTGTCACCCTTTTGGGACAAAAGTGCACTTTTAAGATTTGGAGGGAAAAAAACACTTTTGAGAAACTACTTTCTCTATTTTGGTTTCACACTCTTTCTTTAGAAACTGGTCCTCGTCATGCAGGTATTCCCGCCATAAATCACGACCTGCCGCTCGTTCCTTGCGAACGTATTCCTGAAATTTGATACATAACTGGAAGAGGAGACTGAAAGGTGGCATGGGAGGGTGGCGAATTTTGTACTGCATGCCCTCGAGATACTGGTCTACGTGCCTTAAACCGTCCTTCCAGTTGGAGCGATTACGCTCGAAGCACAATATGTCTGAATGGAACTGACCAGCAAAACTCAAGTCTCCAACGGAATAAGAAACCCTATCTCCCCCCAACCTTTCTTCCCAGTCTGGCGGGATTACACTGTTGGATAGGTCATTTATCCATCCTGAAACCATTGATCGAAGGATGGTCTTACCTAGTTCTTGCATGTTCCCCAGAATTACCTCACATGCGTCATTTTCTTTGTCAATAATTTCCTGGGCGTCGTTCTTCATGGTCACGGTCCAGTACCATTCCTTGAGAACACTGATGCCAAGGGGATCTAGGATGTCAGACAATGTGGGAATCTGCGTATGTGTCCAAAAAAGAGCTCTCATGAGGGGAAGGGTAGAGGCCGCTACTTCGTGCATGTGAAGGCATTCCCTCTTTACCTCCAACAGCCTGACTAGAGTGAGCTCTCGATGGAGAGCCATTTCCTTCACCTCCCTAAGGATTTGTTCTCCCTTTTCCTTGATGTCCTGCATCCATTGCTTGACGGCCTTTGCGGTATCCCGAATTCCTTCAAATTCAGTTGTGGTCCTTTGTGCCAATGCCATTGGGGGAATATGGGATTCGGAGGGGTTGTGTAATGGCCGTAGGAGCTTATCGATGTATCCCTCGGCTTGTTCAGCACGGGCCCGATACATATCCTTTTCCGCAGTGATCTCCTTGAGCTGTCTGAGTATGTTCTGCACCGAATCCTTAAATTCCTCCTTTTCCTGCTCTTTTGTAGCTCGTCCGATGGGGACAGTGGTAATGCTATAATCTGCCAGTGTTATTTGATCTGCTGGGTTGTCTACGGGCGGGGTGGCAATATGAAGAGTGCGGTTCCTTTGCTCATCCCTGGTTACCTTAGAATATGCCCTTGGTTTCTTCTTCCCTTTAGTTTTTGCTTGATCCATTCGTGAGAAGATATCCTCTAGATCGATGGGTGCTTTGGTGGCAGCCCTGCGCTAAGCTCTGGCGATCAGCCACTCTTGAGGCACTGTCTGGGTTGATGATAGGGTCAAGTTAGCACCCTGTTCTCCTATGCTCTCAACCGGCTGACCACAAATTAGCAGCTGCCCCGCCATCGGAGGGGTGAAAGAGGGAGGAAGCTCCTTGCTTGCAGCTGAGTTTTCCCCTATTTCGCTGAACAATTGTCTGACATCCTCCTGTGAAGGCTGCTCCTCGGTTCTCTCGGGCTCATGAATTTTGTCTATCCTTTGTTCTCATTCGACGGTCGAGTCGTCCTTGGCTGTATTGAGGAGTAGCAATTCGTGACGGCTCTGCTGGGTAGGTTCATGCACTTCGACCCCCTGGGTGGATGGGACTTCTCCTTCCTTTATTTGGTCACCCAGTTTGGTCAACTTGGGGCCTTTCGGCTCGGTGTCCGATATATCAGGTGCTAGAGGATCATTGGCCTCGAATGCATTGATGTCGCTCTGGGAAGGCAGAGCAGGTACGCAATCCAACTCTATGGCATCGTCGGACGATCTGGGGTCCTTTGAAGATGAAGTGGCCTCTGGCCTCCTCATGGGAATCTTCTCCCTTCTTGTTCTTTTGGACGTCCGAGTCCCTCTGCAAGCCTTAGCTTCCTTTCTTTTCTCTGGTTTCTCAGTTGATGTCCCTTCGTCTTCGGAAGACTGAGAGTCGAGACTGCCCATCAAATGGTAAGTGAACTGGACCCCCTCATGGACTAGCCTCTCGATCTGATGATGTAACCACTGATCTGTGTATCTTGCTGGGGCTACCATAACTGCTTCGAAATCCGTGATTGGGTCTTGAGACCAATCAACGCCTGGTAGGAGGTGTCTTACTGCTTCGAATTCTCGGACTTGGAGGCAATTCCCTGAGTCCGTGAGCTGATCTGGGACCTGACAGTATTCAAAGAGTCGCATTTGCTGCACACTCAACCTAGAATATTCCCATCGCCTGACTTCGTAGTCATCGGAGCAATTTTTCCAATTGTCTTCAACTGACTCCTTTGCTCTGTATCTTCGACCATAGGCCCTTTTTGCCAGATTATCATGATCGAAGTATTTTCTTGGGAAATGGTCCTGGAGGCCATAAGAGGCTAGCTCTGCAAGGGACTCCTCTACTAGGGTGGGGGTTCTCAATTGGACATCATGGCTGCCTATGATCATAGGAAATGTGAATCCAGCCTGCTTGCTCTCTCGAAGTAATATGCCGGCGGGGCGTGATTGCCTTGCCACCTCCATGAGGATTACTTTATCGGTTGGGTATCGTGGAAGTCGAAGGGGGCCACCATCGAAGCCAGCTATTCGGATGTAGGAAAACCTTGGGAACTGAATGAACCAGGCTCCATACCTCTGCACTAAAGTGGTAGCTTGCTTCGAGAGCCTTATGTGTAACCCTCCCTGCATTAGCCTGACCAGGCGCATTGTGAAGGCGTCATTGACGCGTTCATATTGACCAACCGCGTAAGCCGGGCTGTTCTTTCCCTTTGAGCTATATCCTGGTAATGCAGCTGCGAGTACGAAACATAGACCTTCACTTGACCAGGCCCATTCCCGATCTCACCTTTCATTATTAATCCTGGCAGTGGCTGGTTCTTTGTGAACATATAGACCAAATAGGAGGTCATGGTGAAGTACTTCTTTGTTTCGAGCTCAATCAGCTGAGCGTGGATGTTATCGCTTATGATTTGTGCCCAGTCAAACTTAGACTTTCCGGCAAAGACCTGCTCTGTAAAATAGAACATCCACTCTTGAAAGTAGCTGGACTTAGGAAGTCCCATGACTCGGCTGAGTAAGGTGACCATATCCCCATGTTCATTATGAAAATCACTTCTGGGGGTCTTTTTCACAATCCTGGTGTTCGGAGGCCTTTTCTCCTTGAACCATTCTTTGTTAATCAATGCCCTGCATTGGGCCGGATTCATATCATATGCCCCTTGTGCTTCGTCTATGGTTGTAGTTGTGGGATTATTTGGAAAGGGGATATCAAATGCATCACCGATAGCCTCAGGGGAGAAGTCGGCGATAGTCATATTTTCCAGAAGCACTAATTTGGACTTTGGTTCGTAATGCCGAGCAGCCTCTACTACTAATTCATAGTTCTGGATTGCTGGAGGAAAACCTGCCGCTTGGGCGATGCCACTTTCCACCATCTGCCTAGGCCTGCCATATGCGTTGGGTGAGAAGACCCGATTCCTGAAGTCCTGAATATCAATGTGGCCAAGGTCGGTGTCACCAATGTTGTCCCAGACGCTCTGGACCTTCGACTCCCTTAATCCTCCCCTCTGATATTGATACTTCATTCTTTCAACCTTCCACCAAGATGTCCGATTTGGATGCTCGTGAGGTTTCGGCTGCAGCGGGTGTTTTTGATGATTCCACCGCCGATTTAGGCATCTATCCTGCACAGCCGGACGCGGATTACATGGTGATACAAGAACGATAATGCGGGCTAGATAACAAAAGAAGTGCTCCAGCAGGCCGGGATTAGTTTAGAGTTAGTCCGGACATGGAGCAATAACATTTTAGCTAACAACTTGATTAACTTTAACAGCATCATATTCTTGAAGATTTGTGACTACGCATTATCACTTTCGGATTTTGGATTAATTTTCAACAGAGGCAAAACATGAGAATTTTCTTGAATTTGAAAAGAGATGCAGTTTTTGGCTAAACCTCGGGAGTGAATTGTAAATTTCGAATGTTTCGAACAACGCTTTATGAAAAAGAGATGTAGACTTCAAGAATTCAAGCATTGCGATCAAATTTTGCTCATTTGCCTACTTGATTTACACAATTTCAAATGACCATACGCGATAAAGCGTACTTACCTGATGGGAGCGGATGGCGAGAGATTACCCGACCTCGTCGCGTGAAGTGAACGGACGATCTTGCAAAGTTTGAATCCCAACGGTTATCCCTTTGATTTAATTTTTCGCGGTTTGGCGGATGAAAGGGAATTTATCAATTTTAAATGGTTTTATCCTTGGCAATCTGAATTTAAATGGTCGAGGGGGGGGGGGTTGATGAGGCGTCTTACCTTCTTGTTTTCGGATCTTGGAGAGTTCTTTCAAATTTTGAATTGCATTCTCTCTTCAACTTTGGATTTTGACGAATTTGGAGGTTTCGGAATTTAAACTTGGCTTCACTCGGGCTGCACGAAATTCGGAACTTGGACGTTAGTTGCAACCTTGGAGATCTCAACCCGCTGGCGAATTTCGGAAGTCCCTGGGGTTTAGGCGAGCTGGAGACGCTTTCGGAGCTGGAAACGCTTTCGAAGTTCTTCAAAAAACCTTGGACCTGAGCGCCCACTTTGCATGCTCCAGCAACTTTGGAACTTCGGAGCTGGGAACGCGGATTGCAAACCTCGGCAAACCTTGGACCTGAGCGCCCACTTGAACTTCGGCGAGTTGGAAAACTCGGAGGACTTGCCGCCTACGTTGGGTGCCCGTTCAAACTTTGGAGGTTTTGGTTTTTAAAGCCTCTCGCACTTCGACTTCGCGATTTCGGACCTAGGGTCCGAAAATAGCACTTCGTGATATTAAACTTCGGACCTGGGGTCCGAAAATAAGCTTTGCGTTTTTAAACTTCGTACCTGGGGTTCGAAAATAAGCTTCTTAAGTGATTTTGGGTGTTGGAGGCGCTTTCCTCGCGAGGAGAGCTTTCTTTAAACTTCGCATTTCACTTTCCCAGGGGTCCGAAAATAGGCTCTTCGCGATATAAACTTCGGACCTAGGGGTGCTTTTAAAAGATGTCGTATTAACTTCGGACCTGGGGTCCGAAAATAACACCTAAGCGCCTTTTCGGACTTTCGGACCTAATGCGTCCGTTTTTTGCTTTTCGCCTTCTGTTTAAGCTTTCTTCGGGGGGTCCGAAAATAAAGATTTTGAGTTTTAAACTTCGGAGGTTTTGGCGTGTTTAAAAGATTTCACGATTTAAGCTTCGGACCTGGGGTCCGAAAATCGCACTTAAGTGATTTTCAGACTTTCGGACCTAATGCGTCCATTTAAACTACTTCGCTTCTCTTCTTTTCCGTGTTTTCCTTTTGACGTCTCTTACCCCAGGGGTCCGAAAAGAAGATGTACGAGCCCCCATCCGAAGTTTCGGACCTTGAAACACTTTTGCAATATTAAGAAAACCTCGGACCACAGGTCTGCTTTAGCGAAGTCGAGACACCTCTAAAATTTCGGAACAGGGGTGCGAAAATAAAGATTTTGAGTGATTTTCTGGGTTTGAAGCGCTATCTTCGCAACATCTTAAAAGAACTTCGGATTGCTTTCGAACCGAGCAGGGAGCATCTGCTTTGAAATTTTCGCTCCAGGGCCCGAAATTCGGCCTTTTAGACAATTTTGGAAACTTGCACAGAACGTCGGACCTCCCACCAGCTTCGCCAGGCTCCACAAATCTGGATTTGGGAGACATCAGAATACTAAGGCACTTGGCTTGGCGGGATCCGTCAATTCCTACCATCCTATACCTATCCAAGGCAATCTTCAAAAAATTGGAACAAAGCTCTTGGCGCTCACGCTCGAGAGCCAGACTAGTCAGGAGGACTCATCGCCTCATTACTTCAACGTCAATTAGTTTACGGATTGGTCACGAACTCTCTCGAAGAGACACGAGAAACTCTGCTTGGAACCTCAGGACAACGATCGAAAGCTTAAAACAAGAAAGGGGACCCTGTCGCCGACAGGGAGCGTGTGCAACGCACAACAAATGGCGACTCTGCTGGAGAAATGCTCCCAGTCATTTCGGGGATGCAAGTTCGGATCGAACCTAGAATCTCTGGTTAACCACCACGATTGAGAGGAGAGAAGGAGAAGAGTCTTTCAAAACAAGATAATGTGAATAATCAAATCAAACCACACGCAGATCGGATTAACTAGTGTGTGCAGATGGAGTTTATTCCAGCTTAGAAAAAGTTGTGGCATCAATGTTTCACCGTGTCGAGATGTCCAACGGGCTAATACTCTTAAAGCAACCTGGATAGAGCCCCGCTGCCAGCAAGCGTCTATAGCCCCGGCGGAGTTATCGGCTGTTAGCTCACAGAGATTGCTCTGTTTCCGGCAAGAAAGTTTTACCCTTTTTTGCTCTATACCGGCAGAGATGCCTGCATTCCCATTTGCCAATTTTACGCTTAGTGCTTGATTTCAGAGTGCTTGATCGATTTCCTTTTCCTCTTTTCTTCTCTTTTTTTTTTTGGCATAGTAGGTAGTGAAGCCTACGCGGGATTGAGCGTAACAGTGGTCGCTGAAGCATAGCTTCGGACCTTTCATCGATATAGCGTCCCTTTGATTAACAACTGATTGTATGCAATTTTAATATGTGTTTGTGCTGTAATCACGATATCGGGGATAGGTTTTGACTAGGACAAGATCTTGTAGAGAAAGGTCATCTAGATCTAACCGAACGTATCATGGGGTGCTCCATCAATCAAGAGTCTCCCCGAGCTTGGATCCCAAAAACAGATGGTTACAGCAATCTGGCATCGCACCAAAGTTGTACACGGCGAAGGCTTCCTTCAAAAATGACAGGGGTCCCAAAGCAGAGTAGGAAAACAGGAAACTAAGCTAAAACGAGAAAGGAAAACAGAACCACTATTCACAATTAAAAGGCTTAGGGAAGCCTATGGCTGGAAATAATGCTTGAGGAATTGACCATTCACGGGCAAGGGAACGTCCTCGCCCGTTAGGGTCCTGAGTCGGAATGCATTTTCTCCCAAAATTTCTGAAATCTGAAAAGGACCGAGCCACAGATTATCAAACTTGTCATGCTCTCCCTTTCTTTCATGAGCTTTGTCCCAACAAAGGACGAGATCGGAAATGCGAAAGGCCTTTACTTTTGCCCTTCTGTCGAACCAACGCTTGACCACTTCTTGGTGTTTGGCAAAATTATTTATAGCGTCGTCTCTTTTTTCCTCTAAGTATAACAGCTGGGACAACCTGGCTTCCACAGCGTTATTGATTCCTAGGTATTCGCTCATGAATTGCAAAGTTGGTATTCTCAATTGTATCGGGAAGATGGGGTCAAGGCCATATACCAAGTGGTATGGCGAAGTTCCAATGGCGGCCTTGCATCGGGTGCGGTCTGCCCAAAGGGCAAATCGGAGTTGGGTGTGCCAATCTCTCGGATTCTTGTCTAGGAGCCTTTTAATCACACTCAGGAGGTTTTTGTTTGTGGATTCCGCTAAACCATTACCTTGGGGATAGTAGTTAGATGAAAATTTTAAAGTGATCCCGTAATCGAAGGCCCAATTTGAAAATTTTAATGACGGAAAAGCGGAACCATTATCACAGACTAGAGCGTGAGGACAACCAAAACGTGTGATAATATTCTCTTCTAAAAATTTAATAACAGCATCAGCATTGCATTGTTTCAATGATTGAGCCTCAGACCACCTTGTGCAATAATCAGAAGCGGTTAGAATGTACCTGTGTTGCGCAGAGGAGGGCGGGTTGATCGTACCTATGAAGTCGAGCGCCCATTGGCCAAACGGTTTTACCTCTATGACTGGTTGGAGTGGCATAGTTGGGGTTCGCTCCCTTGTTGCGGATACTTGGCACACATGACATTTCTTCACATGTTCGTGGGTGTCTCGGAATAAGGCAGGCCAGTAATAGCCTGCCTTGAGGATTTGGTGAGCTGTTGCTAGGCCTGACCCATGGCTTGTTCCGAGCTTAGTATGGAATTGCTCTATAATCTGGCGTGCTTCATCCTTATTTACGCACCTCAGGTAAATGCCCTCGTGATTTCTGCGGTATAAGACGGCACCTTGCAGCATGAAACGGCTACTCTTCATCCTTAGTGCCCTTTTCTGCACTGGGTTGAGGTGTGATGGACATTTCTGATTAAGAAGGTAGAAAGTTATGTCATCATACCACTTGTCTGGAGAGACCTGTTCAATCAGGTACTGCTGATGCACGATTCCTGAGCATTCGGACGCGAGGGTTTGCGTCAAAGCCTGACCTCGTACTAGCTTCATAGGTTGGATTTCAATGTCATATTCCTGAATGATGGTCACCCATTTGCCTCTCCTTTCACCTAGCTCATTTTGCATCAATAATGTCTTCACTGCAACATCCGGCACTATGGCGTATATCTTACTCCTAAGTATATAATGTCGGAACTTCCTGATGGCTTTGACTAGCGCATAGGCCTGCTTTTCAATGTTTGGGTACCTTAGTTCAGCCTCCTTCAGCGGAGTACTCATGAACGCTATCGGGTGCTCACCCTCTTCCTCCTTTCGCTGAGTTAAGATTGCTGCGCAGGTGTGTTCAGAGGCGAAGGAATAAATGTAAAACGGCCTTAGGTAGTCAGGGCTTACCAGAACTGGCGCCTGGACGATTGCTTGCTTGATCTCTTCGAACGCCCTTTTTGGTTGCTGGGGTCCATTCTATCTTGGCGTCTTTCTTTAACATATCGTTGAGAGGGCGAACTATTTCAGCAAACCCAGTTATAAATTTTCTAACAAAATTTATCTTTCCGAAATATGACTTAAGTTCCTTTTTACTTGCAGGGAGATTGATTTGCAGTATGGCTTTGGTCCTATCAGGGTCAATTGATATGCCCTTTTCTGAGATAACATGGCCGAGGAGCTTACCTTCGGTCACTCCGAACATACATTTCTTTGGATTTAAAGATATCCCGAATTGACGACAGCGCTGAAAAACCTTTCGTAGGTCACTCACATGATCCGCCCTTTGCTTGGAGAAAACGGTCAAGTCGTCCATGTAAACAATGATGCAGCGACCTATAAGATCCTTGAATGCGATGTCCATGGCACGTTGAAATGTAGCTCCTGCGTTGATCAAACCAAAAGGCATTCTCCGATAAGCAAATATCCCCCACTTAGTGGTAAATGCAGTCTTGAGTCGGTCCTCGTACTCGACCATTACTTGGTTGTACCCGAAGTAACCATCTAGGAAAGACATCATCTGGGATCCGTTGACCATTTGCAGGACTTCATCAAGGGAGGGCAGCGGGTAGTTATCCTTTTCTGATGCTCTGTTTAGATTACGGAAATCGACACACAGTCTGATTTACCCGCTCTTCTTTCTTACTGGGACTAGATTAGCAACCCAGGTAGAATGTCATACTGGAAAGACGATGCGAGCAGCCAGCAACTTCTTTACCTCTTGATATATCAATGGTTCGAGGAGGGCATTCACTGGACGCTGTCTCTGCCTGAAAGGTTTTGAATCTGGCTTAAGGGGTATGGTATGAGTTATCACGGATGTATCATAGGTTTTGAGATCCTCATACCCCCAAGCGATGATATCTGGGAATTCCCTCATATTTTTGAGGATTCCGTCTCTTTCTTGAGGTGTACACACCTTGCCAATCAGCACGTTCTTTTGATTCTCTTGCGTGCCGATATTGATTTTATCACAGGCGCCTCCTTCCGAAGTGCCTTCCTTGCGAGACTTGAGCTGGTCCCAGTCGAAAATTCGTTCTAACTGCACCATACCTTTGGGAATCGTATTTGTTCTAAGATTCAAGACTCCCTCTATGTCGATCTCGGCTTCTTGAGGTTCTTCCTCATCTATAATCTGTGTTGCAAACAAATTTGAGCTTGTAATGAAGTCGATGATGTGTTTGTCATCATCGAACACCTGAAAATTAGTAACGTTGTCTGGGACTGACGGAACTGATGTTAACTCTACTGTAAATCTTTTCAAACTTTGCATTGATAGTGGCTCAAGTGTGCTCGTGGCCTGGGCTAACGAATCAGCAACCTGGTTTTGTGATCTGAATATGGTCTTGATGTTGAAAGCATCAAAGCTCTCCATTATGTCCCATACGTGATTGCGGTAAATGCTGAGTCTCTTGTCATGGCAGGTATATTGTCTTCGTACTTGTCGGACTACCACTTCGGAATCTCCGAAACAATGCAGGATCTGGGCCCCCTTTTTGGTGGCTAATAGCAAATCGTGAATCAAAGACTCGTATTCTGCTATATTGTTGGTGCAGTGAAACTTTAGTTTGTAGGAAGCCAAATAGGTCTCGCCAGTAGGGCTTATCAGTTCTACCCCTGCTCCAGCCCCTCGCTTGGACTTAGAGCCATCGAACCTTAAGGTCCAAATTCGATTTGGGCTGGTAACCTTGCTTGTTGCGGTTGTCGGACCTGTGATTTCATACTTCTGCTGCTCAGGGGGTCTCCTTTCAGAGAGCTCCGGGGGTATGGTGTCTTCCGGCCTGAGAGTATGAGTTTGCAGCACCTCTGAATGTCTCTTGCATGCTTGACTCAATGCTGCCTTGCATAATGAACAAGTTGTTTCTGAATGGGCAGCATTGTGAACTCTGCACCAACTGGTTAGGAGCAAATTCCCAATAGAATCCTAATAGTTAAGTTGGGACACTAGTCCCTTACATTTGCAAAAGAATTCCCTGAGGCTGCTGAATAACTCACCTTCCTCTGGCGACGGGACCTCTTTATCATAACTCTCTGCAATTCGTCCGAAATTTTGGACTGGATTTGAGCATTGTACCAATAAAACTTCGTTCATTGACCCGACATCTGCCCTATATGTGCCCAAGTCTGATTCTAAGAATAGGGTTTCATTGGCCTGATTATATTCCGTAATCATCAGCTTGAGCCAAGGTTCGGACTCAATCCGGATCTGGTTTGCTACCCCTCTCCATGGTAGCCACATATGGGTGAAACTAGAATGCAGCCAACCGTTTAGGACGCGGGTCCAATCTCGGCTGAGTAGCATGCCATAGGCCCCCGGGATGTCCACCACTTGAATATCGATGTACATCTGAATACGTGGATCTGCTGTTAATTGCATGTGTATGTTGTTTAGCTCGCCCACTACAGTTACTTCAGATTTGTCCAACTGGGTAACCTTTCGGTTAGTCTTGGTGGGGGTCAAGTCTAAAGCACTACATACTGACAAGGGCATAACATTAGCTGAAGCTCCCGAGTCAATTAGGCAGTTGTGCAAGTTCTTACCAAAGATTCGGAGAGTTAATAGGAAAGGCGGGGGTTCTAGCTTTTCAGTGAACAAGCTAATTGTAGGCTCCGATGGTAAGGTATCATTGTTCATGATTGAGATATCCTGAGTTCTTCCCCGTGCACGTACTCCAAAGCCAGCCTCCATAGGTTGATCATTTGGAAACTCAGGTGGTGCAGCATAATTCACTGTTGCACCCCTAGGAGTTGTTGGTCCTCTTACCTCACTACTGATCTTCTGGGGTTGTCCTTGTACTATTCTCTGTCCGGAGTGGTCGTCCATCCCTTTGGACTGAGTTGGCGTGGGTTCCTTAAGGCTACTCAAGACCATGTCCCTAACTTCGGAGACTTTCATTAGTTCAGCAAGGGGTAAGCTGACTTTAATCTTTTTGAACTCGTCTGCCACCAACTGGCCTAGCTTAGCAATCTCTATATTGCTGGACGACCTATCACTGGAGCCTGGATTTGTGACGGCAATTGGCTGGCTCTGCGGAACGAGCATTCTTGGCTGGGGGGGTGCCTTCTGGGACTGACCTTGGCTCGCATACTGTTGCGATGCCTTTGGATAATTCGGGTTATTGCTGGCATTCTGATCTGGAGGAACCTGGATGTCCTTGTGAGGTGTGGAAGTGGTGTAAGGACTGTTGTTGCTGTTCTGGTTGTTATTGTTGTAATATCCCCGATTTCCGCGCTGGTATTGCTGAAATGCATTTACATCGACGGGCTGATTCGGGTCGGCCACCTCATTTTCATCCTGACTAGGGAAGAAAAATGGGGGAATGTAGGTTTCTAGAACAAGTGCGGTGTCATACCTTGGTGACGGCACTATTTCAAATCTAGAGGGAGGAAGCACTGGTTGAGGTATTGTGTTCTCCACCTCCCGCTGGAATATGTTGGCAGCAACCTGAAATTCGTCGCATTGTAACTCTGAGTGTTGGTTAGTGTTGTGCAACCTGCACCAGTTAGAAAGTGCTGCCTCTGCCAAAAACACCCTATCTGTTGGCCTGTTTTCTGATATTGGCGGATTGTCAAGTGGAGTAGGCACTCCTCCGTTGTTGGGACGGGTATTCCATGTCCTTGCGGGTCTTTGATATCCTTGATTCTGGTATTGACCCTGGTGTTGACCCTGCTGTTGGTTCCTTTGATTACTTTGCAATTGATTATTCTGATTTCGCAGATAAGTGACTTCAGAGGACAGCCTTTTCATTTGGTCAGTCAGCTCCCGCATTTCATCCTTCTCCTCTTGGGTTCTTGATGACACCGTGGTATTTTGCAGATAGATGGGCTGTTTAGGAAGGATTTGGGATATAGGTGGTCCTGGATGAAGTACCAACTGACTGGTGGACTGCTGAGGCTGATATGTCGGTTGCGGGATCGGGTTTAAAATGGGCGTTTGGTGGGCCAAAGCTTGGCTGATTCCCTGGACTTGGCTGGACGCAGCAGGGGGTCCTAATTGCATCAAGGGCCCGGCGATATTTTGGCCTAGTCCCTTACTGATTTCCATAGCCTTAGCATAGGCCTCAGTTAATGTGGTCGGCGCAGGATGTGATTGTCGGACGAACATGGCTGTCAAATAATCCAGCGCTGAATAATAGATTTCTCTTGCCGAAGCGTCACTCACTACATATGGATCTTGCAATCGGGTGAAGGCCTTATGGAACCTATTGTTAAAGGAACTAATAGGCTCGTGTTCCTGTCTCTTGACTTCTACAAATTGCCTGTACAGCTCCGTGGGGGTTATAGGGATGCCATACTTTCCCATGAAGGCTGTCTTCAGCTTCTCCCAAGAGTCAATAGAAGATACCGGTAAATGGATGAACCAATAAAATGCGTCTTCCCCTAATGAATAAGGAAAAAGCCTACATGCAACATCTGCGTATTCAATTTGTCTATTGCGCAACGCATCCTCAAATATTTTGATATGCTCTTCCGCTGTCTTGTTTGGGTCATTTGGATGAAAAATGGAACAGAACCTGTCCGGGCTCTTGGGCATATCATGGTAAGCTGGAAAAATTAGCGGCGACGGGTTGTCTACCAACCATGTGGCACCATTTGGAGCAGGTGGATTGTGCGCCATCTGTGGCTGATTTATCTGTGTTGTGATAGGAACTGGAGTTGCAACCGCTGGAACTGTAAAAACTGAACTTACTGGAGCAGCAAACTGCTGATTTGCAGAGCTGGACTAATTGGGATCTGAAGTCTGGCGATAACCCTTGCGTCTGTAGAACTGAAAACAGTAAATCTCTCCCGTTTTGGGCTTGATTTTTGGACTCTTTCGAATCTCTCCGGAGAGAATTATCCAATTCGTTCCAGCGTAAGTTGTCTTTGAAGTCGATTTTGTGGATTTGGTGCGGATCCTTCTCTGGCTGAGGAGGGTCAATGGGCATGCCTGCTGTTAACCATACTTGTGGGAGGGAAAGAAAATAGTCGGATTTCCTCAAGGACTTGCTTACGAATAGCAGCAATCCGTTGCGTTTCTAGATTTTCCCTGATCACAACCTCTATTGCCAACCCCTTCCGCTCTTCCTGGTTGATAGTGTGGCTTACTTGTCTGAAAAGGGGATGATATTCCTTTGACTTCCAGGCTAGGGATCGTAACTGATCCACAATATATGATTGATTTAGCCCCTGATCTGGCTGTTCAAGGGGAAGGTTAAGTGGGCATTCACGGGGCAACACCATACTGCATCTTGAGCTGCCCTCCTAGTATCTGTTGTACGCGAGAAAGGGTAAAAGCTGATTCTACGACTCTTCACAAGAGTAGGCTGATATGATCTTGAGCTAATTGCTCCAAGGCCCTCCTTCTAGCGCCAATTCTGTTGACGTGGATGAAATCGCATCGCTGCAAACTCCATATGGCCAACACAAAATAGAATAGCCGACTGATTATCCTACTCTCTCTTGAGATAAGGAAGTCTCTAATGCTGTTTTCTAAGTTTGATCAAAGGAGACTACCTCAAGGTTTCTTTTGTCAAGTCTTGACTGCGGGATCTCTCAGTGGCTTGATGTGTTTATGCTGGAAACACAAGGGGACTTACGTTTAATTGGCAATTCTATGAATAAGTTCCTCAAAACCTGTTACGGTCTTTCCATCAGGTGATATTGGCTAATTTGAAGCTGTTTTAGCAAGACTGCAGATTTTCCGAATAGATAAAAAAGGGGAAAAGGGAAGAAAGGATAGAGAGAGAGAGAGACATGAACTGTAAATTCTAACTAGGACAGCAGATTCAATTAAGCAGACAGACACCTCCAGGAAACTAGATTAGGCATCATCAGTCATTCAGACGCAATGCTTGCATAAACTTAGTGCAATCTTCAAAGGAGAAACCAGATTTTCATATTACCAAATACGATATTAGAACTTCTACATTCATGGTATATATATTTGATAATCATTGAAGAAACCAGATTTTCATATTACCAAATACGATATTAGAACTTCTACATTCATGGTATATATATTTGATAATCGATCTGAGCATAAAATAGTCCAGATTAACCATGCGGAAAGGAAAAGCAATTAGCTATCCTCTAATGGTATGGACTGTGAAGGCTCTATTAGATGCTTGATTAAAAAAAAACTGCTATGCAAAATGAATAGACATAATTAAAAGCTTTCAAAATTAAGTGAAGAAGGAGACCATGCACTCGCAAGGAAACTTGAAAATAGTCTTAATCCATTGTATTAATTCCTGCAAATTCCTTCAGAGCTTTCGCAACAATCCAAGAACTTCTTACAAAATGAGGGAAAACCAGTCCCTTAAATAGGCCTCAAAAAGGGATGAATGGCCTGGATTAAATCTAAATAAGTGGCCCAGATTCACCATAAAACAGGGCTGCCCATACCCATAAATGGGAGGCAAATATCAACAACTACCCCAAAATGGGCAATAACTACCCAAAAAGTGATAATTACAACAATTGGAATAATCCAAAAAAAGGTGTATAAAAAGCTTTACAATTTGTTGACCAGAAGTCAACTGTCACCCTTTTGGGACAAAAGTGCACTTTTAAGATTTGGAGGGAAAAAAGCACTTTTGAGAAACTACTTTCTCTATTTTGGTTTCACACTCTTTCTTTAGAAACTGGTCCTCGTCATGCAGGTATTCCCGCCATAAATCACGACCTGCCGCTCGTTCCTTGCGAACGTATTCCTGAAATTTGATACATAACTGGAAGAGGAGACTGAAAGGTGGCATGGGAGGGTGGCGAATTTTGTACTGCATGCCCTCGAGATACTGGTCTACGTGCCTTAAACCCTTCCAGCTGGAGCGATTAAGCTCGAAGCACAATATGTCTGAATGGAACTGACCAGCAAAACTCAAGTCTCCAACGGAATAAGAAACCCTATCTCCCCCCAACCTTTCTTCCCAGTCTGGCCGGATTACACTGTTGGATAGGTCATTTATCCATCCTGAAAACATTGATCGGAGGATGGTCTTACCTAGTTCTTGCATGTTCCCCAGAATTACCTCACATGCGTCATTTTCTTTGTCAATAATTTCCTGGGCGTCGTTCTTGATGGTGACGGTCCAGTACCATTCCTTGAGAACACTGATGCCATGGGGATCTAGGATGTCAGACAATGTGGGAATCTGCGTATGTGTCCAAAAAAGAGCTCTCATGAGGGGAAGGGTAGAGGTCGCTACTTCGTGCATGTGAAGGGATTCCCTCTTTACCTCCAACAGCCTGACTAGAGTGAGCTCTCGATGGAGAGCCATTTCCTTCACCTGCCTAAGGATCTGTTCTCCCTTTTTCTTGATGTCCTGCATCCATTCCTTTACAGCCTTTGCGGTATCCCGAATTCCTTCAAATTCAGTTGTGGTCCTTTGTGCCAATGCCATTGGGGGAATATGGGATTCGGAGGGGTTGTGTAATGGCCGTAGGAGCTTATCGATGTATCCCTCGGCTTGTTCAGCACGGGCCCGATACATATCCTTTTCCGCAGTGATCTCCTCGAGCTGTCTGAGTATGTTCTGCACGGAATCCTTAAATTCCTCCTTTTCCTGCTCTTTTGTAGCTCGTCCGATGGGGATAGTCGTAATGCTATAATCTGCCAGTGTTATTTGATCTGCTGGGTTGTCTACGGGCGGGGTGGCAATATGAAGAGTGCGGTTCCTTTGCTCATCCCTGGTTACCTTAGAATATGCCCTTTGTTTCTTCTTCCCTTTAGTTTTTGCTTGATCCATTCGTGAGAAGATATCCTCTAGATCTATGGGTGCTTTGGTGGCGGCCCTGCGCTGAGCTCTGGCGATCAGCCACTCTTGAGGCACTGTCTCGGTTGATGATAGGGTCAAGTTAGCACCCTGTTCTCCTATGCTCTCAACCGGTTGACCACAAATTAGCAGCTGCCCCGCCATCGGAGGGGTGAAAGAGGGAGGAAGCTCCTTGCTTGCAGCTGAGTTTTCCCCTATTTCGCTGAACAATTGTCTGACATCCTCCTGTGAAGGCTGCTCCTCGGTTCTCTCGGACTCATGAATTTCGTCTATCCTTTGTTCTCCTTCGACGGTCGAGTCGTCCTTGGCTGTATTGAGGAGTAGCAATTCGTGACGGCTTTGCTGGGTAGGTTCATGCACTTCGACCCCCTGGGTGGATGGGATTTCTCCTTCCCTTATTTGGTCACCCAGTTTGGTCAACTTGGGGCCTTTTGGCTCAGTGTCCGGTATATCAGGTGCAGGAGGATCATTGGCCTCGAATGCATCGATGTCGCTCTGGGAAGGCGGAGTAGGTACGCAATCCAACTCTATGGCATCGTCGGACGAACTGGGGTCCTTTGAAGATGAAGTGGCCTCTGGCCTCCTTATGGGAATCTTCTCCCTTCTTGTTCTTTTGGACGTCCGAGTCCCTCTGCAAGCCTTAGCTTTCTTTCTTTTCTCTGGTTTCTCAGTTGATGTCCCTTCGTCTTCGGAAGACTGAGAGTCGAGACTGCCCATCAAATGGTAAGTGAACTGGACCCCCTCATGGACTAGCCTCTCGATCTGATGATGTAACCACTGATCTGTGTATCTTGCTGGGGCTACCACAACTGCTTCGAAATCCGTGATTGGGTCCTGAGACCAATCAACGCCTGGCAAGAGGTGTCTTACTGCTTCGAATTCTCGGACTTGGAGGCAATTCCCTGAGTCCGTGAGCTGATTTGGGACCTGACGGTATTCAAAGAGTCGCATCTGCTGCACACTCAACCTAGAATATTCCCATCGCCTGACTTCGTAGTCATCGGAGCAATTTTTCCAATTGTCTTCAACTGACTCCTTTGCTCTGTATCTTCGACCATACGCCCTTTTTGCCAGATTATCATGATCGAAGTATTTTCTTGGGAAATGGTCCTGGAGGCCATAAGAGGCTAGCTCTGCAAGGGACTCCTCTGCTAGGGTGGGGGTTCTCAATTGGACATCATGGCTGCCTATGATCATAGGAAATGTGAATCCAGCCTGCTTGCTCTCTCGAAGTAATATGCCGGCGGGGCGTGATTGCCTTGCCACCTCCATGAGGATTACTTTATCGGTTGGGTATCGTGGAAGTCGAAGGGGGGCACCATCGAAGCCAGCTATTCCGATGTAGGAAAACCTTGGGAATTGAATGAACCAGGCTCCATACCTTTGCACTAAAGTGGTAGCTTGCTCCGAGAGCCTTATGTGTAACCCTCCCTGCATTAGCCTGACCAGGCGCATTGTGAAGGCGTCATTGACGCGTTCATACTGACCAACCGCGTAAGCCGGGCTGTTCTTTTCCCTTTGAGCTATATCCTGGTAATGCAGCTGCGGGTAGCAATCATAGACCTTCACCTGACCAGGCCCATTCCCGATCTCACCTTTCGTTATTAATCCTGGCAGTGGCTGGTTCTTTGCGAACATATAGACCAAATAGGAGGTCATGGTGAAGTACTTCTTTGTTTCGAGCTCAATTAGCTGAGTGTGGATGTTATCGCTTATGATCTGGGCCAGGTCAAACTTAGACTTTCCGGCAAAGACCTGCTCTGTAAAATAGAACATCCACTCTTCAAAGTAGCTGGACTTAGGAAGTCCCATGACTCGGCTGAGTAAGGTGACCATATCCCCATGTTCATTATGAAAATCACTTCTGGGGGTCTTTTTCACAATCCTGGTGTTCGGAGGACTTTTCTCGTTGAACCATTCTTCGTTAATCAATGCCCTGCATCGGGCCGGATTCATATCATATGCCCCTTGTGCTTCGTCTATGGTTGTAGCTGTGGGATTATTTGGAAAGGGGATATCAAATGCATCACTGATAGCCTCAGGGGAGAAGTCGGCGATAGTCATATTTTCCAGAAGCACTAATTTGGACTTTGGTTCGTAATGCCGAGCAGCCTCTACTACTAATTCATAGTTCTGGATTGCTGGAGGAAAACCTGCCGCTTGGGCGATGCCACTTTCCACCATCCACCTAGGCCTGCCATATGCGTTGGGTGAGAAGACCCGATTCCTGAAGTCCTGAATATCAATGTGGCCAAGGTTGGTGTCACCAATGTTGTCCCAGACGCTCTGGACCTTCGACTCCCTTAATCCTCCCCTCTGATATTGATACTTCATTCTTTCAACCTTCCGCGGGATGTCCGATTTGGATGCTCGTGAGGTTTCGGCTGCAGCGGGTGTTTTTGATGATTCCACCGCCGATTTAGGCATCTATCCTGCACAGCCGGATGCGGATTACAAGGTGATACAAGAACGATAATGCGGGTTAGATAACAAAAGAAGTGCTCCAGCAGGCCGGGATTAGTTTAGAGTTAGTCCGGACATGGAGCAATATCATTTTAGCTAACAACTTGATTAACTTTAACAGCATCATATTCTTGAAGATTTGTGACTACGCATTATCACTTTCGGATTTTGGATTAATTTTCAACAAAGGCAAAACATGAGAATTTTCTTGAATTTGAAAAGAGATGCAGTTTCTGGCTAAACCTTGGGAGTGAATTCTAAATTTCGAATGTTTCGAACAACGCTTTATGAAAAAGAGATGTAGACTTCAAGAATTCAAGCATTGCGATCAAATTTCGCTCATTTGCCTACTTGATTTACACAATTTCAAATGACCATACGTGATAAAGCTTTCTTACTTGATGGGAGCGGATGGCGAGAGATTAGCCGACCTCGTCGCGTGAAGTGAATGGACGATCCTGCAAAGTTTGAATCCCAACGGTTATCCCTTTGATTTAATTTTTCGCGGTTTGGCGGATGAAAGGGAATTTATCAATTTTAAATGGTTTTATCCTTGGCAATCTGAATTTAAATGGTCGAGGGGGGGGGGGTTGATGCAGCGTCTTACCTTCTTGTTTTCGGATCTTGGAGAGTTCTTTCAAATTTTGAATTGCATTCTCTCTTCAACTTTGGATTTTGACGAATTTGGAGGTTTCGGAATTTAAACTTGGCTTCACTCGGGCTGCACGAAATTCGGAACTTGGATGTTAGTTGCAACCTTGGAGATCTCAACCCGCTGGCGAATTTCGGAAGTCCCTGGGGTTTAGGCGAGCTGGAGACGCTTTCGGAGCTGGAAACGCTTTCAAAGTTCTTCAAAAAACCTTGGACCTGAGCGCCCACTTTGCATGCTCCAGCAACTTTGGAACTTCGGAGCTGGGAACGCGGATTGCAAACCTCGGCAAACCTTGGACCTGAGCGCCCACTTGAACTTCGGCGAGTTGGAAAACTCGGAGGACTTGCCGCCTACGTTGGGTGCCCGTTCAAACTTCGGAGGTTTTGGTTTTTAAAGCCTCTCGCACTTCGACTTCGCGATTTCGGACCTAGGGTCCAAAAATAGCACTTCGTGATATTAAACTTCGGACCTGGGGTCCGAAAATAAGCTTTGCGTTTTTAAACTTCGTACCTGGGGTTCGAAAATAAGCTTCTTAAGTGATTTCGGGTGTTGGAGGCGCTTTCCTCGCGAGGAGAGCTTTCTTTAAACTTCGCATTTCACTTTCCCAGGGGTCCGAAAATAGGCTCTTCGCGATATAAACTTCGGACCTAGGGGCGCTTTTAAAAGATGTCGTATTAACTTCGGACCTGGGGTCCGAAAATAACACCTAAGCGCCTTTTCGGACTTTCGGACCTAATGCGTCCTTTTTTTGCTTTTCGCCTTCTGTTTAAGCTTTCTTCGGGGGGTCCGAAAATAAAGATTTTGAGATTTAAACTTCGGAGGTTTTGGCGTGTTTAAAAGATTTCACGATTTAAGCTTCGGACCTGGGGTCCGAAAATCGCACTTAAGTGATTTTCAGACTTTCGGACCTAATGCGTCCATTTAAACTACTTCGCTTCTCTTCTTTTCCGTGTTTTCCTTTTGACGTCTCTTACCCCAGGGGTCCGAAAAGAAGATTTATGAGCCCCCATCCGAAGTTTCGGACCTTGAAACACTTCTGCAATATTAAGAAAACCTCGGACCACAGGTCTGCTTTAGCGAAGTCGAGACACCTCTAAAATTTCGGAACAGGGGTCCGAAAATAAAGATTTTGAGTGATTTTCTGGGTTTGAAGCGCTATCTTCGCAACATCTTAAAAGAACTTCGGATTGCTTTCGAACCGAGCGGGGAGCATCTGCTTTGAAATTTTCGCTCCAGGGCCCGAAATTTGGCCTTTTAGACAATTTTGGAAACTTGCACAAAACGTCGGACCTCCCACCAGCTTCGCCAGGCTCCACAAATCTGGATTTGGGAGACATCAGAATACTAAGGCACTTGGCTTGGCGGGATCCGTCAATTCCTACCATCCTATACCTATCCAAGGCAATCTTCAAAAAATTGGAACAAAGCTCTTGGCGCTCACGCCCGAGAGCCAGACTAGTCAGGAGGACTCATCGCCTCATTACTTCAACGTCAATCAGTTTACGGATTGGTCACGAACTCGCTCGAAGAGACACGAGAAACTCTGCTTGGAACCTCAGGACAACGATCGAAAGCTTAAAACAGGAAAGGGGACCCTGTCGCCGACAGGGAGCGTGTGCAACGCACAACAGCATCCCCATTTGAGCTCATAAAATAAACCTTTAAAAACACTTTATTCATCTCCTACTGTTGGCGTCACCTTTAGGGGTCTAAACTTGCTTTTTAAAACAACATATGTTGTTCCCCAGTTCCTAGGCATACCAATAGGGGACATAACAAGACCCTTTATAAGTCACTTAAGGTATAACATAAAGTTACTTTATAAAATCACTTAACTGAAATAAATTAAATATTATCATCCAACCGTAAAAATCACCAAGGCATTGAATTTGAACACTTCACTTTGAACTAAGAGTAGATAGAAGCTAAGACCAAGTGATAAAAATAGAACTTACTAAAAATAATTATATTCTAAAAAATAGGAACTTTGATGGAAAACACTGAAATCACCTACTAGCGCTCACCATAGGACACTAAGTCCGCTAACCAAATCCCTTTGCCTGCGGGAACTTGGGAATAGGCTAATGGAAACCTCAAAATGACTAGGTTCAAGAAGGGGAATTTACAATCCTCCCTCCCCAAGATTGCTTGTCCTCAAGCAATCACAGCTTTGGATGCTGTAAAATCTGCTCTCTTTCTCATGTAGCATCCTCCATTGGTAATTTCTTTGTTTGTTGCTATATTTGATAAATTAAGTACAGGAAATAATAATACAAATGATAATGCATACTAGACACAATAGCAAATATATCTTTATTCACACATGCAATTATTACAGAGAAGAAGACCAGAGATGGTCGGCCAAGGATTACAATTGATCTGACTATACCGTACTACCTTCCTTGGCAGTATACAACATATTTAAAGGACGGGACGGTTGCCGAGAGGAACACAATTGTCAACCAACCGACACATTAACTACCCGTGAGTGACAACCCACGTAATACATTGGTAGATAACAAATATTATCAAATATAATGATGGGCATTTTATGCCGACTACATCATCCCCCCCAAAAAAGAAAAAGTCATCTTCCAGACGACAAGTAAACATCAAGTAATATTCGGGAAGACTAATGATAGCTAATGACTTGGACTGGACAGCCCCAACTTGTAGTGTACTTGTTTAATGTCCTCGATATAATTAAATAGTCAATTTAAATAATTTATTGTACAGCCTCATACTTAATAATATCTTTCGGGCCCTTTTTATTAATTAGTTAGTTATAAACTTTTTGGTGTCGACTTGTTTGTAACCCTTCGGGAAACTTCCCAGAGCCCATTTATAAGGCCGAGTTTGGCATTGTTGTAGGCATGGTGAATTTGATGTTTTTGTTGTGTTTGCGAATTCCAGTTTGAGTTCCATTCTGTTGTAGTTTCGGAGGTGCAAGATCCTCCCTATTCTGTATTTGCAGTTTCGGTGGGAGTACCTCCTCACCCTATTTTGCTGGTGGTTCGAATCTGTAATGCCTTCATTTAAAGATGCGTTTGTAATCGAGTTCTAGATGAAATACATGTCCCCAAAGTTTTTGCTGTGCACTAAACTAATATAAATATATATATATCTGAAGAGTATATTGCATGTAACATTGTTTGCATAATTTGAGTAGTAACTTTCAATAGTTGGCAAATTACACAAGGCTCAAGAAATACTTATCTTGCTGAAGGTGTAGATCCGCCGAGAGTGTAATCCAGTATGCCGAGAGTGTAATCCTGCCAACGGTGTAGTTCCGCTGAGAGTGAAACCCGTTGAAGGTGTAGTACGCCGAGAGTGCAATCCAGTATGCCGAGAGTGTAATCTTGTCGACAGTGAAAACCTGCCGAAGGTGTAGTTCCGCCGAGAGTGAAATCTGCCGAAGGTGTAGTACGCCGAGAGTGAAATTCTGCCGAAGGTGAAATTTGGGTACCGTGCGGTTGGGTACATTACAGTGGTATCAGAGCCTGTAATTCTGCTAGCCTGTCAAGTAGTGGATGCAGAGCGAGCTCAAAGTATACACTAGAAGGAGATATCGTTCTGTGGATAGAATGGGGGATCCCGATGCTAAAATCACGACATTGTTGAGGGAGCTAGCCAGAAGTCAAGCTGATCTCAATGAAGCTATGGTCAAAGGGAACAATGACAAAAACTCATGGAAGAGACATTGTGAAAATTGGCAAAGGGTAGAACAAATGGGGAACACAATGGACATGGCGATAATTCCATCACGGGAAGGTCTAACACAACGCTCATATTCTCGACTGTTGATGCCAACATTTCCCCAAAGAACAGAAGCCCCTTGTAGGGAATAAGAGCCCACTTTTCAGGAGATGCAGAGGCAGTTGAGACAAGATTGGAGAGATGCAAATCTTGAGGGGGATATATCCTTTAAGGATTACGTAGACCTACAGATGAAATATTCGGATGGCAGGAGTCGTGGCTACTACAATGATGACATCAAACGAAAAATTGGCAAGATACACTTATCATCCTTTGATGGGACCGGATTCTGAGCGAGCATGGGTACAGAAAGCAGATACCTACTTCCAGCTCAACCTGATGCCTGAGGATGAGGCTATCAAGTTTGTTGCGCTTCACCTGAAAGAAATCGCTTACGAATGGTCGCATCACGGTATGGTCACCCTCGGTCACGAACAAGTAACTTCATATGCCGATTTCACAGAGAGACTTATAGATCGCTTTGATGGAAAAGATCCAGAGCTCAACTTCAAGGAATTGGCTCAACTGAAGTAGTCTGGATTAGTGGACAGTTACATCATAGAGTTTCAGAGACTGTCAGTGTTGGTGACAGACATCTCAAAAAGGAGACTAGTTGTGTTGTTCATGGATAGGCTAATAGAACCTCTGAAGGGTTGGATCAAGGGTTTCAATCCCAACACGCTCACTGAAGCGATTAAGAAGGCTCGTGACATGGCCACCTCATCTTCTTCCACCAAGAGTTACTCGCATGACAAACCACCCCTCGCCCCAAAGGAGAAAGACAACAAACCCCATCTGAAGAAGTCATTATTGGATGAGGCCACAAGGCAGGAACTCAAGAGGAAGAAACTCTATTTTACCTACAGGGAGTTGTGGGAACCAGGGCACCGATGCTTAGGCAAGGGAAAGATCCACTACATTGAAGTGGTGTCCGACGATGAAGAGGAGATTGAGGAGGATGGTCAACAAGGTACTAAGGAGGCTAAAGAAAACATAAACAGTGCAGAGAGAATTCCCACACTGGTACGGAGGGGAGGTGCTATCCCGACACTGGAAGGTTTCCAGGGTGCAGTGCATTCCGAGTACGTGGCACACTCCAATGACAACGGGTTGTAGTCATGCTCGACATTGGGGCCACACTCAACTTCATCAACTCATCACTCGTCACCCGGAGGGGTTTGCGAACGGAGGAACACGAAGGGTTCGAAGTCAAGGTGGTGGGAGGAAATCTCTTGTCATGTACCCATCTGGTCCTACAACTGAGCATCACAATGGGAAATTACACAATAACCAATGATTTCGTTGTGGTAGATCTGGATGATACAGATGTCATATTGGGCATTCACTGGATGGAGACCCTCGACCAGTACACACAGAGCTTCAAGAGGATCGAATTCTCATTCGAAGTGGATGGCAAGAAGGTGGTACTAAGGGGAATGTCCAATGGCGGTGTGAGGAAAATTTTGGCCAGATGGATGGAGGCAATCGTCAAACATGATGACATCGTCTGGGCAGCACACTGCTTGGTCTCGAACAAACCATTATGTGGGCAACATGCATACTACCAGGATGATGAGCTTCAAGCAGTGTTGGGCAAACACAGTTTGGTTTTCGCAAACATTCCACTTGGTATTCCCCCACACCAAGGTTTTGAGCACGCCATCGAGCTGGAGGAAGGAGCCAAGCCTGTTATCACCACACCCTATCGCCACCCTAAGAAGTTTAAAGATGAGATAGAGAAGACGATCCAGGAACTCCTCGACAAAGGATGGATCAGGCCCAGTGCTAGTCCCTTTGCATCCTCTGTAGTTTTGGTAAAGAAGAAGGACGGGTCCCTCAAGATGTGTGTCGACTACCGTGCATTAAACAAAAAGACTATATAAAATAGATACCCCATCCCTAGGATTGATGAGCTGTTGGATGAACTACATGGCACAGTTTACTTTTCCAAAATTGATCTTCGCTCCGGCTACCACCAAATTCACATGAGGGATCAAGATGTCGAGAAGACAGCTTTCCGTTGCCACTACGGACACTACAAGTTCTTGGTCATGCCATTTGGGTTAACCAATGCTCCAACCACTTTCCAGTCTTGTATGAACCACATTTTCAACAAGCAACTGCGCAAGTTTTTGTTGGTGTTCTTCAATGAGATACTCATTTACAACAAGACGTTGGAGGAACATCTGAGACATTTGGACAAAGTTTTAGGAATCATGGAGTCACATTCATTGTTTGCAAAAAGGTCCAAGTGTGAGTTTGGGATGACTGAAAGCTTGTACTTTGGTCACGTCATCAGTGCCCGAGGAGTTCAGGTGCACCAGGAAAAGATTCAGGCAATCCTTGTCTGGCCTCCACCCAAGACACTTTTGGAGTTGCGTGGATTCTTCGGACTGTGCAATTATTACAGAAGATTTGTGAAAGGATTTTCACAGCTTGGAGCACCACTGACAAACCTTACAAAGAAGGGAGCCTTCCATTGGGATGAGCATGTGCAACACACCTTCGACAAGTTGAAGGGAGTTATGAGTACGTGTTCGGTACTGGCACTACTAGATTTCACTCGACCCTTCGTCCTGGAGTGCGCTGCGTCTTGTGAAGGCATTTGAGCCGTGCTAATGCAAGACCGTCACCCCATCGCGTTTGAGAGTGGGAAACTCTCAGGAGTTGAATGACTGTACTCAATCTATGATAAGGAGATGCTCGCCATTATGCACGCATTGGCCAAGTTTCAGCAGTACCTTGTGGGAGCAAAATTTGTTGTGCGGATAGACCACAACAGTCTGAGATATTTTCTGGAGCAAAAGGACTTGAACGAGTGACAACAGAAATGGGTGAGGAAAATTCAAAAATACAACTTTGACATTGAGTACGTGAAGGGGAAGAATAATGTATTCGTCGATGCCCTATCAAGGAGGCCTGCCATATGTTCTCTATCACAGATCTCGGCCGATTGGAAGGCATACTTGTTGGTCAAATACTCCAAGAATTCATTTGCGTGCCAATTGATGGATGGTCAAATACAAGATGATAGGTACAAGGTGGTGAACGATGTCATTTACTACAAGGATCAAATCTTTTTGGTACCCGAATCAAAGATGAAGGAGAAGATATTGAAGAAAGCTCAATATCTTTGTGGAAATTTGATGCCTATAGGGACTTCTTTGTCATTGATCTTCATTTGAATTGATTTGTCCCTTTGTAATTATGACCTCAAGTGGAAATCCGACCCCCGTCAGGACTCATTATCCTTGAAAATTTTGTGTTGATTTGATCATCATTTGATGGAGTGGATATTCTAACCTCATCAGGACACTTCAATGTTCCTTACTTTGTCCTTATTTCTGATGGGTAAGTTGCTTGTAAATTCTCCGAAATTAACTTTGGTTTTGATTTCAATTAGCAAATTAGAACTATGTAACATAATTCTGGAAAATACAAAGGATTTGATCAAAATCAGTAAAATTTGTCCTCAGAAAACCTGATTTTCAAACTTAGGATAAGTCTGATCTCAATTGCCAAGTCTGAAGACACCCCAATAAATCCAGAAAATGGAGTATTTGGCATTCAAAAGTATGTTTCCAGGTTTGAATTCCGAGTATAAAGTCTGAGGACACCCCTGAAAATGGTTGATTTAGGTGTTGGAAAGTTGTCTTAGATTTTCTTTTCTGAGTACCAAGTTTGAAGACACCATGGCAAACTCAGAAAATGAAATGTTTGATGTTGAAAATGTGTTCTCAGTTTGATTTTCTAAATGATAAGTCTGAAAACATCTCTGATAATGAACCTTCAATGGCTGGAAACAATGTCAATCATGGCGCCACATCCCCACATAGTACGATTTTGATCAATTGCTTAAAAAATATATCCACGTTTCAGCCTGCTGGGTCAGCAAATGGTGGCTGGAAGTGATGTTTCAGATCTGGAAATGTCTTCTTGACCAGTTATGCCGACCTATAAACCTCTCTAATGGTGGCGCACTTGGTATATTCGGTGCGATTTTGACCTTGGATGGCCTGGAATGATCACGTCTTGGCCTGGAAATGAGAGCTGGAAACAATGTTTTGCAAATGAAAGGTGGCTAGAAATGTTGTTTCAGATTTCAATTAGTCATGGTGCCACCCCTCTCAGCTCTAGCAACCTTAAACCATGGCAAATGATGCCTTAGACAAAATCGCCCCTTACTCTAGCAATGGCAGTGTAATATCCCCCTTAATGTTTTTGATTTTTAACACAACAAGATTCACCCGTTAAGGTTAGAATAATCAAACTTGCGCAGAAAGGAAATGATGAAAGTAACCCTTTCACTTTCTGATCACCGAGAGCCCAATCTGGGAGGGTGAGAGCATACAGTGTTGAGGGGATTGTTAGATGCAAGAAACTGAAATTGATTACAATACTTGGGCGGCAAGCCAACCCCTTCCACTTTTCAGCAGGATATAGAGAATATTGAAGATCACTTGGTGGTAAACCAGCCCCTTCCACTTTTCAGCAGGATATGGAGAATATTGAAGATCACTTGGTGGTAAACTAGCCAAGGACAATACAAGAAACTGAAGAACAATCACTCTACCGCTTATCCAACGGGTGGACTAAAATGAAATTACAATCAACTCAACCGCTTATGCAGTGGGAGGACAGTATTACAATATTCAAAATAGGCAGCAAAGTCAGCCTCTTCCACTTATGCAGTGGGACTAAGAGCAATAATCCAATTAGATAGCTGTTAGTACTACTAACCAGCTTTACAATGCACAATATGGATTACAAATTAAGAGAAATCACTATCCAAAAGATAGGCGGCAAGGCCAGCCTCTTCCACTTTGCAGTGGGTCTAAGAAAGATCAATAGAAATTGTTGTTAGTACTACTACCAGCATTACAATATGAATCATAGAAGATAAGAATGAAGAACCAATAGATGCAAACAAGTACCAAGATCTTCCTCTCTGCTCCAAAGAACCCACACACTCTAAAACCAACTCCACACAAGAAAGACACTCCAAAATCAGAAATCTCTAAATCTGATATACTCCCAACACGCTGAAAACACACAGACCAGCAACAGCAAATCCCACTAAAACACTCACAACTCGCTCAATTCTTAACCAAATGATATGAAACTGAAAGCATAAGATCACGAGGAGGTAGGTGATCAATCCTAGGACAACAAAACATGGCAAACTAACCCCGATAATTTATGCATGCATCCCAAAGCACTCAGCCACATGGTATGACCAACTAGGGTATGATTTTGCAAAAATAAAATCCAAAACACCATTTTAGACTCTACAAACTCACAAAATGAATCGCCCAAACCAAAAAGAGAGATAGAAGAAATACCTAGAACAAGGAGAATGAATCATTGAGACATGCGACCAATAATCTACTTCAGCACACTTCGCGACCAGCAACAAGAACACTCTGAAACCACACAAATCTTCACCAACTGTAATATTCCCTTAATTTTTTCCACAATTACATTCAACACAACACTTGTTATGGTTAGGAAATGAAAACCAAATGCTGCTAAAAGTAACCCTCCACTTTTTGATCATCGAGAGCCCAATCTGGGAGGGTGAGAGCATACAGTGTCGAGGGGATCGTTAGATGGCAATAGCTGAAAATGATTACAATCTTCGGGCGGCAAGCCAGCCCCTTCCGCTTATACAGCGGGATAATGAAAACAATGCAATCACTTGGTCGTAAACCAACCAAGGACAAACTAAAGAACTGAAGAATGCAATCACTCAGCCGCTTGTTCAGCGGGAGGACTAGAAATTAAATTACAATCAACTCTACCGCATATGCAGCGGGAGGACAATATTACAATATTCAAAATAGGCGGCGAAGCCAACCTCTTCCACCTATGCAGTGGGACTAAGAGCAATAATCCATTTAGATCGCTGTTAGTACTACTAACCAGCTTTACAATGCACAATATGGATTACAATTTAAGGGAAATCACTATTCCAAAGATAGGCGGCAAGGCCAACCTCTTCCACTTATGCAATGGGATAAGAAAGAACAATAGAAACTATTGTTAGTACTACTACCAGCATTACAATATGAATCATAGCATAGAAGAGTGATGAACCAAGTGCAATAACATGACCAACAACTGCAAATGAAACCAAGTCCTCTCTCTTCACACCAATGAACTCACACACCCCAAAACCAACTCCAAACACCAAAAACTCTAATTTTGATATACTTCCAGCATGCTGAAAACACACAGACCAGCAACACCAATTCCCACTAAAACACTCACAACTCACCCAATTTTTAACCAAATGACACGAACTGAAAATAAATGATCACTAGGAGGTAGGCGATCATTCCTAAGACAACAAAACATGGCAAACCGACCCCAATAATTTATGCACGCATTCTAAAGTGCTCAGCCACATGGTACGGCCAACTAAGTTACGATTTTGCAAAAATAAAATCCAAAACACCATTTTAAGCTCAATAAACTTGCAAAATGAATCGCCTAAACCATAAAGAAAGATAGATGAAATACCCAGAACGAGGAGAATGACACACTGAGACCTGCGACCCAAAATCCACTTCAGCACACTCCGCGACTAGCAACAAGAACACACTACAACACTCCCAAAAATCAGAAATCTAATATATAAATCTGCAACATTATCTTCAATCCACTCCTCTGAATGAAGAGCAGTCTCTGGATCGACTAGTTGTTGTATTGTAAGTAAGAAATCAAGCTATGGCTAGGAGGTAAGCGTTCCTCGAAGCTTTCACTCTGCATTTCGGCAGCATTTCATTATAAAAATTCTTGGATCCCAAAAACAAGAGCCCAACACTCTTATTTATAGACTTTGTGTCTCCAAATTCAAATTCACATTTCCTCCAAATGAACGCCAAACCCAAATGCACATTCACTTCACATTATTTTGAAATTACATTTCATTTCTCCTTTCTCCAAATCAACCTTCTCATAGGAGCAAATATACTTTATAAAAATGACAATAAAATCATAATGTGGCATCCAAGGTAGATAAGTGAAATATATTATAAAATTAACTTATTTCTCCATAAGGCGTCCATCTTACCTTATTAATATTTCACTTTATAAAGTATTTTTACTCAACAATAAATCGCCCAATATATAATTAAGGAAATGACCTAGATATCAATATAACTTAAGCAATCCCTTTAAAATAAATTGTCCAACCTTTGCCTTAAGTTATAATTTAATTCAAAACACCATTTTTCATCAAATACTGAACCTGCCAAAACAAGCTCCAAAGATATTGGGAAACAAGCTGAGAGAATTGCCCTGCCAGAAATAGTCACTGAACTGAGCTGAAGAACCCTTGCCAAGAATAGCACGAAAAATTGCTCGGAAGACCAACTGCTCAAACTGACCTGTCGGAAATAGCCATTTGAACAGGCATGCTGACATCCTGCTAAAAATAGAACTGCTAAAAATAGTACTTACTAAAAATAGCATATTGCTAAAAATAGTAAGTGTTTCCAAAGTGATTTTAACCACATTCTGAGCAACCGTCGCACTTACTAAAAATAGTAAGTCCGAAAAAAGTCACCCAATGCAGATGCATGTCGAACCATCTTGAAGCTCTTTGAAAACCCAGAAGGAATCCAGAATCCAAACTATCAAACTCCCACATACACCCCCTGAAAACACCAAAGAATCCTCCTATAAAATAGGAAACCCTAATTTCTGCTCCAGACTAGCCTACGGGCCTCCGAAATAGGCTAACGGCCAATTGATCTAATCATTGCGGAGAAGGGGACATTACACCACCGTTTAGCCCAATCTGCTCCTCTGGATGAGAAACAGTCATACATTTAGCTAGGCGCTATCTTTCAATTATGAAACTGAGGCACTAGGAGGTATGCATCCCTTGAAGTAAGAGTCTGACGGCATTTCAACAACATTTCGTTATTATAACAAGATTGGATAACCAAAACAAGAGCCCAACACTCTTATTTATAGCTTTTGAAGCTCCAAATTCAAATTCAAATTCACTTCGAAATGGATGCCAAATCCAATGCACATTCAATTCTCTCAAATTTGTAATTTGCATTTCGTTTCTTTTTTCCCCAAAATTGTCGATCACAAGGAAGTTAATATATTTAATAAGAAATATCAATAAAGTGCATTATGGCATCCAAAGTAAATAAGTGAATTATTTCATAAAATTAACATATTTCTTTCTAAGGCGTCCAACTTGCCTTATTAATAATTCACTTATAAAATATTTTTGCTCAATCATGAATTCGCCCAACATAATTGAGAAAATGACTTTTTAATATAACTTAAGCAATCCCTTTAATAAATCGTCCATTTTTGCCTTAAGTTATAAGTCAACTTAAAACATCATTTTCCATCAAATATTGAACTTGCCAAAACAAGCTCCAAGAGTATGGGAGTTCAAACTAAAAGAACTACCCTGCCGGATATAGCCACTACACTGAGTTGCAGAAAGCCAAAAATAGCACTGAATCACTGGATCACCATGTCAAGCTGGATTGCTAAAAATAGTCTGGGTTGCACTGGCTCAGTCTTAAACCCTAAAACAATGCTTACTAAAATAGTGTTTCCAAACTCCGTTAGGGCACAAACCGAGAAACAATTGTCACTTACTAAAAATAGTAAGTCTGCCAAAAATGAACAGATGGAGATGCATGTCACACTGTTGTGAAGCTCTCAAAAAACCCAAAAAATAAACTTTCCTTGCCCTCTCTTACTAAAAATAGCACTTACTAAATATAGCATACTGCTAAAAATAGTGTTTCCAAATGCATTTTAACCACATTTTGAGAAGCTGTCGCAACTTACTAAAAATAGTAAGTCCGGAAAAGTCCTCAGATTCAGTTGCATGTTGAACCATCCTGAAGCTCTCTGAAAACCCGGAAGGAATCCAGAATCCAAACTATCAAACTCCCACATACACCCCCTTAAAACACCAAAGAATCCTCCTAGAAAATAGGAAACCCTAATTTTTGCTCCCAACTAGTCTACGGGCCTCCGAAATAGGCTAACGACCAACTGAACTAATCACTGCAGAGAAGGGGACATTGCAGGCCGATTTCAAACTCGCCTCTTCAGCCCTTCAATTGTCAAATCAATTACAAAATAATGAAAATATAAGGGGCTCGGCTGTGTCTTTATTCATGTTTCTACCTTGAAAAGTCACCACACAGCCAATGTGGGATCAAAATTTGCCTTTTACTAGCCACAAAGGAAAATCGATATGCATTGGGATTCAACACTTGGCACATTTTTTGTTTGCTTGATTATTAAATATGTGGTAGGGGAAAATCGATCTTCATTGGGACACATTTGTCTTTAAAATTCCACTCAAATTCAACCTTTCAGTCACTTGGGGGAAAAACGCACTCCATTGGGACACAGATTTGATCAGTTCATGTAAAAATACTCCTCATTGGAAAAACATCCTTCATTTGGACTCAAAACTCTCATTAAAACTTGTCAAATTCCATCAAAATACCTCCAAGGGAAATTCAAACTCCATCTGAACATGAAAATCTCGTCGTTTTCCATCATTTTATCCCCAGTGGAGAATCGACTTCCATCGGGACACAAACTTGTTCAAGTCCTTGCATGTTTATTCATTCTTACCTCATTTTGTTCCACTCCACAATGAATTTGGGATAAATATTATAAAATACCAGCCTAATGAAAAAACATGGGTCATCGAGACACTTTATTCCCCTTGAGTGGAAAACGACCTCCATCGGGACAACCCTAGTGGAGAATCTAGATGCATAGGGATTTTCCCAAAAAACACTCTCTATTAGGGGAAAAATGCACCTCATCTAAACAAAGACCATTTATACCATAAAAATCACTTCTTTTTGCTCAAAACATAGTGGAAAATCATGCTCCATCGGGACAAAGTCCATTTATGCCTTCAAAACTCGGTGGAAAAACGCCTCCCATCAAGACAACTAACTTTTATGCCTTAATTTCATGGGGAATAACATCTTCCATCGGTACTGTGATGATTTTCACATTGTAAAGTCCCAATTATCATATTTTGCCATTTTGCTTAGTGGAAATTCTATTTCCATTGGGACTTTCAATGCTTTAACTAGATTTGAGTGGGGGAAAATAGGGGTCCATCGGGATTTTGTGCATTTTTGACTTATTTCACCTCCTAGGAGTGGAAAAACAACTCCTGTAGGGATGTTTAGCACCTGCGTAGATAAATCACACCAATTGGCAACATTTTTATCATTTTCGCTCACATTTCAAGGCAAAATTGAAACTCAACACTTAGCAAGAATAAATCAAAACTCTAAGGCAACTTGACATTTAGGATCATTTTAACAATTTCAACATCAGGTACATTTTGACATGACACTCTCTCATAAGCAAAAGTTGAAACTAGGAAACTAGGCAAAACATCTACCCTAAAAAACGAAAAAGTGGGGGTCCCCATTTGCAATGGGGCGATGTGTGAAAATGTCACAACACTACCCAAGAGTGACAAACAACTTAATATGAACAATTAATACATTGTCGTGTAACCAATATTTTCAAACATAACAATAGACATTGTATGTTGTCACTGCTCCCTGCCAAAAAAAAGAAAAGAAAAAGTCATCTTGCAGATGACAAGTAAACATAAAGTAACATTTGGGAAGACTAAGTACATTATTGTAGACAAATACTTGTACGTGAACTTGGAAGTGTACCTTGCAAACTCAGACTTGTATTGTACTTGGAAAATCAAATGGGGGTTTAGGGGCAACACCCCAACAGGGTCAAGGGGGTGTCTCCTTTGTGGGCATCTAGGGCCCAAATTAAGACATTTAGAACCACACAAAACTCCATGGCGCGCATCATTTTCTTGATTTTTGAAGCAATCACCGGTGAGGAGGGACCTCAAAGAGATCAATCCGGACCGGACAGCAAGAGTAAACACAATGGAAACACAAAGATATGATGGAGGCAATGCAGAACAGATTGTTTTATTGCATGAAATTTGATTACTTCCAAACAGTAACAAACGGGTTACAACATACCGGCTCACAGGCCTGGTAGAATAGGTTACAACCGGGACCTTGAATCTTATGATCTATCTTCTACGCACAGTCTAGCTACTTGATTCTCCTCTTGATTCGTTACATTCTAATGCTTAATTACATATATATATATTGATCCAAAGGATCCAGTTGGCCCAAAAAGGATCAAAACCCGAAGAACAAGACCTAACATGCAAAATACAAAAAGGCCTCCGCCAAGAGATTCCTCCGGAAAATCCAAAGGATGAAACGTAGATCGCAGGAAACGATCGGCCACACGCCAAGGAACATCGGAATCAACGCCCAAGGCTCCGCAAGCTTCTGAATGGGTTCCGGTAGATCACCAGAATAGGTCCAGGCAATCGGTAACAAAGAACTGTCAACCGGTAACATGAAACTGTCATGGAAACCAGTAGTGATATCTTGCCGAAAAATGATCCAAATGCGATGCGGTCTGGAAGCAAGAAAGATGATCAAGTCTTCAAGTAGAATCCAACTTCATAGGATCCGATGAGCCAAAACCGGGACACACAGAAAGGAAAACTGAAATTGCAAACAAAAAACAAAACAAAAAGGAAAATGTTTTTGGTTGATGCAAGATTGCTGTGAACTGGGGATGCTCCTGCATCAATTTTTTAAGATGCCAAAAACAATACTAATAAAGCTCGAAAATAGAGTTTAAATGTGAAAATTATGATGAAGTCATACTCTCCATTTCAAAATTAATGGCCGTATGCAAGGGATGATAGCCATCGGCCTAGGTCACCGTACCACAAAAGTGAGAGGTCATACAATGTGGTACAATTGAATTTGTTAAACTCTTCAAAAGGCCATATGATGTCAAGGATTTTCAGTACGATGTAGGAACAATGCCAAGGCTGTATGAAAGGAGCATCAAGGTGTCATATGTGAAGCACGAAGGACTGCTATGCAGTGGGCATCTTAACATGTTGTACTATATGAAACAAATTATGCATGTGAGCAATACAATGCCACCATACTGTGCAAAATGTGAAATGACACTTTCATATCTGGGGTTGTACAGTGATGAGTAGAAGTTGTACAGATTTTAGAAGTTTTCATATGATGCCAAATGTTTACCACTATAGTTGACATTGCATGATGACTACAATAGTCTTGTGGAATGCCATGGTTGTAGAATATGCAAAAAATTGATTTTTTTAAAAGGCTTTACTAACTTCCAAACAAACACAATTAGCACATGTAAAGTCAAATTACATAACTCTTACTAGGATCTTGCTTGTGCCAAATGAGAGCTTTAGAATAGGGTATGGCCATCAATCAAAGTACAAAGGATAGAGGAATTTCATGAAATGTTGTAGTTGCCACTACCTTGATAGACATGTATGCATGTAGAAGTATGCATAAGGCATTGAGTTGTCCTTCACATTTGGAAGTTTGTGTAATTTTAAGGTGTTCTCAAGAATGTAGTCTCATTGAATGAAATGATTGTAGGATACACACAAAATGGATTTGTTGAAAAGGCCTAAAAAGCTTTCAAGCAAATGTAGTTGGTAGGTGTAAAGCTAGAATTTGCAACCTTTGTCAACATCCTTGTAGCCTATGCAAAAATGGAAGCTTTGGAATAGGGTACTGACAACCATCAAAGCATAAGATAAGGGGAATTTTTTTAAGATATTGTAGTTACAAGTGCCTTGGTAGACATTTATGCAAAATGTAAAACCATAGACAAGACAAGTGAATAGTTTGACAAAATGTCTCAAAGAATTTTGGTGTCATGGAATACCATGCTTGTAGGATATGTTCAACATGGGTTTTCTAAAAAAGGCCTTAGAAACTTTTAAGCAAATGCAACTGACGGGTGTAAATCCAAACTCATCAACCTTTGCCTTTGCTCAATTTGAAGCTTTGAAAGAGGATTTGGACATCCATCAAAGCATAATTGAAAGTAGGTTTTTTAAAGATATAGTTACAAGGGCCACTTTTGAGCACCATAGCCTACACAAAAACTTATACCTAAAACTCAATAAAAAAGAACTCGTAGTAATTCTCTTGAACGATTTCAAATTGTGATTAATTTTCTTTGTACCTTATATTGTGAGGATGAGATTTGACATTCCTTGAAGTTTCATATGGCATTCACTAAAGTGGTTTAAATTTTCAAATGTGTAAGGTGCAGATTCATTTTTGAGAGTTTGGAGCACATGAACATCATCCTATATAGTGTACAATATGTTTGATAGAAAATTTGAGTTACTTTAGGCAATTCTTTTTTTTTTGGTTGATAATATTGAGTTCACTTTTGACCAGAGCTACGAACTAGTGGGGGTCACATTGGGGGACCCCATCTTTGTGGTTACAATTCTATTTTTGCTAAGGTGTTAACACCTCCTAGATTTGACTCTTGCTGAAATATTTTTGTGCTATCCTTACTCCTTATCACTACATTTTCCTTATCCCTTTGTTCTCCTTATTTCTCCAAGCTCATGCAACCCTTATCTCTCCACTTCTCATTTCTCCACTGCACCAAATCACCCTTATCTCTCATGCCTTCTTATCTCCTTATCTCTCCATCAACGACCCCTTATCTCTCCACTTCCCTCACCTTATCCCTCCAATGCACTGACCTCTGGTCTATCAGGGCATCCATCGGGCTCCAACACGATACCCTCCCAACACCTTTTGCCTCCATGCCATCGCCGCCTGCTTGTCATCGACTCTACCAGCCATTCAACGACACTCAACTCCATGCAACCTCCTTCGTCATTCTTGTCCTTGGATACAAGCCGCCACCTTTCATGCTCAATGTAATATCCCCCTTAATTTTTTTCAGTTATTTCAGTTTACAATCAACACAAACACCCATTAGGGTTAGAAAATGAAATCCCAATACTGCTGAAAGTAACCCTTTCCACCTTTTGATCACCTAGAGCCCAATCTGGGAGGGTGAGAGTATACAGTGTTGAGGGGATCGTTAGATGCAAGAAACTGAAATTGATTACAATACTTGGGCGGCAAGCCAGCCCCTTCCACTTTTCAGTGGGCTAATGAAAATACTGAAAAATCACTAGGCGGTAAACCAGCCAAGGACAAGGTAGAAACTGAAATAGCAATCACTCAACCGCTTATCCAACGGGTGGACTAGAAATGAAATTACAAATCAACTCTACTGCTTATGTAGCGGGAGGACAATATTACAATATTCAAAGTAGGCGGCAAAGCTAGCCAATTCCACTTATGCAGTGGGACTAAGAGCAATATTCCAATTAATCAATTAGATAGTTGTTAGTACTACTAACCAGCTTTACAATGCACAATATGGATTACAAATTATGAGAAATCCCTATTCCAAAGATAGGCGGCAAGGCCAGCCTCTTCCACTTTGCAGTGGGTCTAGGAAAGATCAATAGAAATTGTTGATAGTACTACTACTAGCATTACAATATGAATCATAGAAGATAAGAATGAAGAACCAACAATTGCAAACAATTACCCGCACACCCTAAAACCAACTCCGCACAAGAAGACACTTCAAATCGGAAATCTCTAAATCTGATATACTCCCAGCACGCTGAAAACAAACAGACCAGCAACACCAAATCCCACTAAAACACTCACAACTCACCCAATTCTTAACCAAATGACATGAAACTGAAAGCATAAGATCACTAGGAGGTAGGCGATCAATCCTACGACAACAAAACATGGCAAACTAACCCCGATAATTTATGCACACATCCCAAAGAACTCAGCCACATGGTACGACCAGCTAGGGTAGGATTTTGCAAAATTAAATCCCAAACACCATTTTAGACTCTACAAACTCTCAAAATGAATCGCCCAAACCACAAAAAGAGATAGAAGAAATACACAGAACGAGAAGAATGACACACTGAGACCTGCAACTAGGAATCTACTTCAGCACACTCTGCGACCAGCAACAAGAACACTCAAAAATCCACACAAATCTTCACCACATTGAGTCCAATCTGCTCCTCTGGGTGAGAAACAGTCATAAATTCAGCTAGGTGATATCTCTCAAGCACGAAATTGAGGCACTAGGAGGTATGCGTTCCTTGAAGCAAGAGTCTAACAACATTTTGGCAGCACTTCGTTATCAAAGCAATAATGGATCCAAAAACAAGAGCCCAACACTCTTATTTATAACTTTTTGAAGCTCCAAATTCAAATTCAACTCCCTCCAAATTGCCATGAAATGAAATGAAATTACAACTAATTTGGACACCCAAGCAAAAATAATATTTGCCATTATTTTAAATCATGTATTTTCTCCTAAAGGGACGCCCACTTAACATAAGTCAAAAATAATTCTTAATTCTTCAAATCGACCCCCTCAAGGTAGCAAATATACTTTATGAAATATTCATAAAGTGAGATATGGCGTCCAAGGAAATGAAGTGAATTATTTCATAAAAATAACATATTTCTTTCTAAGGCGTCCATCATGCCTTAAAAATAATTCACTTGTAAAATATTTTTCCTCAAGCATAAATCACCCAAAATAAGCTCCAAAAATGTTGGAAGACAAACTGCTCAAACTGACCTACCGGAAATAGCCATTTGAACTGGCCTGCTAAATCCTTGCTAAAAATAACACTTACTAAAAATAGAATACTGCTAAAAATAGTAAGTGTTTCCAAAGTGATTTTGACCACATTCTGAGCAGCCATCGCAACTTACTAAAAATAGTAAGTTTAGAAAAGTCTTCAGATTCGTTTGCATGTTACACCATCGTGAGGCTCTCTGAAAACCTAGAAAAACCTAGAAAAATAAGCTATCTTCGCCCCTTCAAAAAAGTCCTCATATTTAGTTGCATGTCACACCATCGTGGAGCTCTCTGAATACCCAGAAGGAATCCAAAATCAGAACTGTAAAACTCCAACATGAAAGCCACCAAAACTTCCAAAGCATCCTCTTAGAAAATAAGAAACCCTAATTCTGCCTCTGACTGACCAACGGGTCTCAGGATTGGCCAACAGTCCCCAAAACAAACTAGAGTGGAAAAGGGGACATTACATGCAACCTTTGCATGTACACCTACAATTGACCAAGCAGAGAGGGTTCAAAACAACATATCAACATGCGGAGTTCCAAACGCAAGACCTTCCTAATAGCAAGGCTCGCAACTTCAATTGTGTTGCGGGGTCATCCCTGACTTTAGGCAATTCTTGAATATATATGTACATGTATATATGCATCTTCTTTAAGTAATTGTGATCTTATGGTTTTCAATGTGTGTTTCATCTATAGAATAACAAAGCCTTCATTGCTCCTATCACATACATCTACAAGCTAAAAAGCCTTTGGAAATGGCATTGGATACATAAGAAGAAAAAAAACACATGGGCATGGGCAAACATCAATCATTTGAACTTCAAGAGCATTGATGGTGTTGGAGATGGTAGTCTTTGGCATATTATAGTCAATGATGCTCACTAAGCCTTGCAAGCTCAAGTAGCATGGGCTTGAAACTTAGTGAACATCAATCAATGACAGTGGAACCTATGGCGTAAGGTATGTGAGCAAAGGCAGTGCAGACGAGCGTTACCTATAATCAATCACACACAAGAATAAACATTTGGCACCTTTGAGTAGAAGATCAATGGCGGATGACATGTGGATGCTGAGCTAAGATGAATAACCAATATGCAAAGCAAAGCCATGTCTCCAACATTGAAAAGTCTTTCTACCACATTCCCTACGTATGTGTCATACGGCATGGATTGACTTGTAGTCATATGCCATGTTCAATGCCATCATACACAATTAGTTTAGTTTGCCAATTTTTGGATTTTATTTGTTTAAATTTGCATGTGATAAAATAAATAATCCCACAATTCAAAGCTTGATTTAATTGTGAATAAAGACTAGGGAAGGAATCCAATGGAGGGCACACATGCTCAAAGTAAAACTAATCAAACTTACTTTGGCTTCCAGACCGGCTTTAGCCACTCCCAAAATAGAAAGGTGTCACACAGCCTGGACCTTCTTGCTAATGCTTATATAAATATGTGCTCTTCATATATGTAATGTAATCTGCATCTGTTATTGAATAAATATGAAAATTGTTGACATGTCAGCCGCATTCAAAGGCATGGGTATCTTACTCTTCTAGACAATTGTTTTTAGGTATAATAACTTAACAGACCTGTTTGTATGAGCTATCACATATTGATATCAAACATTTAAAATCTTTTGGAATTCCAAATTATACCATCAAAATAAAATCATTTTGCCTATTCCTATCTTACAGGCTGCTTATGAGAATGCATCTTTTAACATTTTGAATGAAATCAATGATTCATGTTGCGATCTGATTCTGAAAGCTTTATTGGCTGAATGGAAAGACTGCAAGAAAGGTATTAAGACTTCTGTTATCCCATTAAATTTCATGGCCATTGATAGTGTTTTTTTTTCAAGAATTGACAAGGTCTTCCATCTAAATTACTTACCAGCTCTAGAAATATCAGCACTTCATAAGGACATCAGATTCATTCTCCTACCTGATTCTCAGCCAGTTGTTCCTGATGGTAAGTTGGTACTGTAAAGAAGAAATTCACTGATGCTATTGTCATTTCTTAACAAGATTTGATTTATTCTTGTCACAATCTCTTAAAGTATATGCTGAGGAATATTTTAATGATGTGTTGTAAATTTTATAATTGTGTTTATTTACACTTGCAGGCAGCTGTTCTTCATTTATTGTTAGAGAAAGGATGTTGGATGCTGTGAAGGTTGTAATTAATTGCAATATATTTAATCAAAATGTAATCGGTTTATAAATTGTTATTGGTCTCAATAAAATCTAGCAAAAAGCAGTTAGTGCAAGTGAATTCATGTCTTGGATTCCTCAGATGCATTAAAGAACATGATTACACTTTTAGATTACCATTTCTTGATGTTGTTCTTCCAAAAATTCTTGAGAATAATACCTAGATATTGCATCTATACAGTTTGCATCTCAGTTTAAATTACTGATATCCTCAATTTGATTTTCAGGTGTTTGTACTTTTTCATCAAGTTGTGAATTTAATTCTGAGAGGCACATTTCCTGAAATTCCTCCATTAGATCTTATAAAAGAATTTCCTGCCAGTTCTAGGGCCAAATGTGCTGGCCTTGATTGTGTAGCTTTAAAAGTTGGTGTTGAAGTGAATTTAGGTGAGTTTTTAACATAGAAATACACTATCCTGGTATGTTGATTTATGAAATTCTATACACTTCAAATAGCAATCCCATGAATGTGGATCCCCTGAAAATTTCAAGTTTGTATTGTTAATCCAGGTGAGGCAATTCCTTGCAGAATCGCATTTGAGGAGGGGAAGGAAATGCATGTTTGCATGTTAGCAGTGGTTAAAGGTGCTCATGGATGGCTTCTTCTTGCAGAAGAAGTTCTTTCCAAACCACAGCGTGGAGTGGTGATTGCACATGCTCCATTAGCAGGCCTAAAAGTAAGTTAAATCCTGGCACATATATTTTTTATTTCAATCATTTTTTTGTTTGTGTTGAGGCCTTATTAACATTAGGAGGATGTGCTTAAAGTCATGTCTATTCTTATTAATATTTTTGTGATCTAAGAGAGATCAGATTTCCATAGTCCGTAGAGATTATTGCTTTGTTTTTGGATTCCATTGTGTAAGATTTTGTTAGCATCAATGTTTGGGATCACACTCCATGATCCATCATCAGGATTTTTTTTGTGATTTGTTTGACAGCATGCATATTATAGTGTAGTTTTAAATGATAAGAGAAGGGGTACAAAAACTGGCACTTAACAACCTTATTGAAATCAAACTTTTTGGAGAAGTATATACATATGGTCTGTTATATTTCAATTATGGAAATAGATGCAATTGTACTGAACTGCAAAGGATATGTAACAATCATTAGGAAAAACATTTGGTTGTTAGCAAACCTCCAAAGAAAGAAGAATCCTTATATTAGACACAATTTGCTCATAAAAATCACCACAATTGAGTAGTTCGGTTTCAGTTTCTAACTCTGCACGTCTCGTATAGCACCAAAATAATAAGAGACTTTTCGTTGTCTTTGTGCCTTTCTTGCCTAGTTTAAGAGTTGGTATAGAATGCTTTATAACTTGCAAGATCTGGCTGAAGATTGTAGCCACCCAAGATCTAGGAACTTCATGAAAGCACAAGAGATCAGCTATGAAAGAACATTGCTATTCTATCGAAGAATGCAAATGATAGATTGATTGAATGAATTGAGATTACAAAGGAGACCCCTTGGATTTATAGGCCAAGGTGAACATAGGATTGCAAAAGATTATGACTTGTGTCTTGATCTTATAACTTGAGACGTAAAGTGATAACTATCCTATGTGTACCCTAAGTAAACTTAAGTAACATGTACATGTGTGATTAGGACCTAGGTGATGAACTAGCTAGGTAAAACACCTCTTTCACACTAGCACCCCCCTTTAAGTGCAACTTAGGGAGAATGTACACAAATGCAAACAATGAAAGATGTGTCCCAAATACTAGGCAATGTTAGGTACTTGTTGCGACGTTTTTGCACATCACCCCATTACAAATGGGGACCCCCACTTTTTGCATTTTAGGGTAGTTGTTTTGCTCAATGTGTTTAGCTTGGCAATAGTCCTAGTCTTTTAGCCTTTGCTTGTGAGAGGGTTTGGTTTGGTCAATCTGAGGTGGAGTGAGTCTTAAGAGTGCAAAGTTCATCCGTAGGGTGTGATTGAGCCAAATAGTTTGTTTGATGATAAAATTGCAAAATCTTGTCAAAATTACAAAGTTGTTAAAGATGCAAGAAAAGTTGCAAAAATGTTGTCAAGACAAATTCGGAGTGGAAAATTTGCTTGTGATTCCGTCAGGAATTGCAAGTATTTCATACAAGTCTTTCTTTACAGTGATGAAGCACTAAAATTTGTGAAGTACAACATTGATGATGAAAGTGTCAAGGTTGTCAAGTTTTGAAAATGTTGCATTTTTGTTTGAATGTTCGGCAACTTAGGAAATTTTTGCACTAAGGCAAAGCAAGGTGGATGTTGATGAAATTGCAAACTCCTAAGTCCGACAAGGAATAATGAAAAATTCTCATGAACTCCGCTACTTGTTGGGTCAAAAATGGGGAAATTCATATGTCTGTGTTGTGACGTTTTCACACATCGCCCCATTGCAAATTGTAATATCCCCACAATTTATTTCCAATTGCAATCACAACAAGAACTTGTTAAGGTTAGGAAATCAAGATACGATAATGCTGAAATTGTAACCCTTCCACTTTCTGATCACCAAGTACCCAATATGGGAAGGTGAGAGCATACGGTGTTGAGGGGATCGTTAGCTTCAAATAACTGGAAATAATACAATGCTTGGGCGGAAAGCCAACCCACTTTTTCAGCGGGATATGGAGAATATTAAAAATCACTTGGCAGTAAACCAGCCAAGGATGATGCAAGAAACTGAAGAACAATCACTCTACCGCTTATGCAGCGGGAGGACTAGAAATGAAATAGCAATCAACTCCACCGCTTATTCAGCAGGAGGACTGATAATGAGATTACAATCAACTCAATTGCTTATTCAGAGGGAGGACAGAGTTACAATAGATAAGAAGGCGGCAAGCCAGTCTCTTCCACTTATGCAGTGGGCCAAAGAACAACAATCCAAGTATATAGCTGTTAGTACTACTGATCAACTTTACAATGCAAACATGGATTACAAAATTACTAGAATCACTGTCCAAACTAGGTGGCAAGGCCAACCTCTTCCACTTATGTAGTGGGACTAGGAGAGATCAAATAAATTGTTGTTAGTACTACTACCAGCATTACAATATGAATCATAGAAGATAAGAATGAAGAACCAACAATTGCAAACAATTACCAAGATCACTCTCTCTCCACACAAAAGAACCTAGACACCCAATAACCAACTCCACACAAGAAGACACTCCAAAACGGAAAATCTCTAAATCTGATATACTCCCAACACGCTGAAAACACACAGACCAGCAAGCTAAGAACTCTTTAATTTACTCATTACTCTTTCCACACTCGTCAGAATCACCTCTAGACAGATGCAAATGAGAGATACAATGATGGCGATAAGAATGGAAATGAATGACATCAACTAACAATGCCCAAACCCATGGCACACAACCCAAAGCACTCCCAGCATAAAGCGTTTACAACAGAAAACTTCAACTTGCATAATAAAATTCAATACTCCAAGAAAACCAACGAAAACTTACAAGATGAATCACTCATAACATAGGAAACGAATGAGAAAATACCCAGAACAAACAAACACTCGAGCAGGAAGATATGACTGAAAATCACCTACAGCCACTCCAAAAACCAGCAAACTGGAAACACACTCAACACACCAAAAACTGAAAATCTCCCAATCACTTTGATCGGCACAATCTATCTCTCTGGATGAAAGATAGTCACAAATAATCAGCTAGGCATTGTCTTTCAAGTACGAAATTGATGGTTGCTAGGAAGCTCTCAACTTCGAATCTCAACTCTGGCACCAATTCGGCAGCATTTCATTACAAATATTCATGGATACAAAAAACAAGAGCCCAACACTCTTATTTATAGATTTTGTGTCTCCAAATTCAAATTCACATTCCCTCCAAATGAATGCCAAACCCAAATGCTTATTCACTTCACATTATTTTGAAATTACATTTCATTTCTCCTTTCTCCAAGTCGACCTTCTCAAAGAAGCAAATATACTTTATAAAAATGACAATAAAATCATAATGTGGCATCCAAGGTAGATAAGTGAAATATATTATAAAATTAACTTATTTCTCCATAAGGCATCCATCTTGCCTTATTAATATTTCACTTTATAAAATATTTTTCCTCAACAATAAATTGCCCAAGGAATAGTAATATTTTATTTGGCAACGAATACATTATTCCCTCAAGTGGACGCCAACTTTAGCCAATGCTAAAATAACACTAAGTATAAACCTTTTTTTAATGAGAATTTCCTCCAAAGGTGTCCAACCAAAAGTTATAAAATTAAACTGCATTTTGGCACCCCATTATGAAGGTAAAATATTTCGCCAAATAGACTTAGGATAAAAATATTATTTTCTCCTTATTCCTAAGTCATCCATCCATAAAATAATCGAATATTAAAACCTTATGCCTAAGGTATTAGTATATTAAAAATACCTTCTCCTCAAATGCTGATTATTGCCAAATTGAACCGGGGACTGAAATGCTAGAAATCGCCAAAACTGAACTAAATTGGAGCTCTGAACTAAACTGCTAAAAATAGTCATCTGAGTGAACACAGGATCCTGCCAAAATAATACTACCAGAAATAGCCACTGAGCTAAGCTGCAAAACCCCTGCCAAAAAGAGCATTGGCAAAAATATTACTTACTATAAATAGAATATTGCTAAAAATAGTAAGTGTTTCCAAAGTGATTTTACCACATTCTGAGCAGTTACCAAACTTAGTAAAAATAGTATGTCTCGAAAAGGTCCTCAGATTGGTTTGCATATTATACCATCGCAGAGCTCACAAAAAACCCAGAAAAACCCAGAGAACTCAATTGCTTCTGCTTCCACTTACTAAAAATAGTAAGTCAAACAAACTCCATAGCTTGCTATGCATGTACCCTCACTGCAAAGCATTTTGAAAACCTAGAAGGAATCCAGAACCCAAACTGACAAATTCCAACATGCAAGCCTTTGAAAAAGCAGAAACATCCTCCCAGAGATAGGAAACCCTAATTTCTGCTTCCGAGTAGCCTACGGGTCTCCGGAATAGGCTAACGGTCTCCAAAACGAACTAGAGCAAAAAAAGGGGACATTACACAAATGGAGATCCCCCCCTAGTTTTCGCTTTTTAGGGTATTGTTTTGGCATCTTAGGTTCTGTCTTCGGTCTCTCACCTTTGCAAATAAGTCAAGAAATTTGGAGGAGTCATCAAATCAATAAGGAGAAAGAATGATCAAAAGAGTGCTCTGATGCTACGGATGGGCTCAAACAGGTCGAAGGAGTAAAAACGCAATTTTCTAGGATCAATTCTGACAACTTCCTATGTTTAGGAAAATTTCTTTTTTCTACTTTTTGTTTTTTTGAAAAGTTTTATATTTGGCATTTTGTGGCCAATCTGGGAACCTACTTTTTTGTTTTTCTTTTTTCTAAAAATTGAAAGTTTCTTTTTTTACTTTTTCGGGAATCATGGGTAGTTTCTGAATTAGAAGAAGCGTCAAGCCAGGGAAGTTCATTGTTAGGAATTTTAATGGAAAAGCATGCATATATATATAACCCCTCCTTGAATGCCCTCTTCACTACCCACGAGAATTTGCTGATAAGCCCATCTAGTGAAGCCAAATCACACAGCTTTCCCAAACTCCCCAATTTTGACATCCTTTCCTGTGTTTGATCTCAAGGCTGAAGAAAATAAATATAGGGAATAATGGTGGAGTCTACCACTTCTCCACTTAACGAACTGCATGCATGGATAGCATTCGTACCCGCACCCACCCTCTAACCCAATTCCTAGAGATTAAGGAGCTAGACCGGGGAACGTCGCTACCAGCCTTCTTTGTCCCTAAAGCCGGAGAGAGGAGTGGCTACCAAATATGTGATAGAGTGAAGAAAAAATTGCAAAACTCATCATGGGTTCTCTTGGGTTTGTCTGAGACAAACCCACAATTGAAATGGTGAGCCCTGGCTGAACCCATGAAGGATCGGATCTAAACCTTGAACCCATGCCAGATTGAGATCTGGGTCCTTTATGGGGCAGCCCGGTAACATAGGTTTTGGGGATTGTTTATGCATTCATGTGTGTGGTAGCATTTTTGGAGTATGCATTAAGTGATGCAACTGATGTAGGAATGGATGTGGTCATATGAAAACTTGCATAAAATATTCTAAGGTGCTAGAAGTCAGTCATAATTGTTGTACTTACATCTCTAAAATTTAAATAAGCATAGAACATGTGGACAATAGGGCTTTAGAAATAAATCTGTATCAATGCAATTATCTAAGGAATAGCCATGGAATTAACATGTTACATTACTTGATTGGGAAAACATATCTCACTTTTTGTTTTGGTAATTAATTTATGACCTCATAATTGATTAAACCTTTGGATATTTTAATAGTCTCGTCACTTTAAAGAATATCATATTTCCAAATAGGAACTAGACCTTCTTAGAGGCTATATTTAGGAGATGATAATGATATAATGAAAAGTAGTGCTTTGGTTCTAAATGTTTAAATTATTTCTCTTCCTATGCATGAGGTTGAATAGTGAATTGTCGTGTGTACTTTCAAAAAGAGGCCTTGTTGAGGCTGGAGGAGGATTACTATCTGTTTTTATAAAAATAATGCTTTTTAGGAGTGATTTAGGATTTTTCTTAGCAAAAATAATCATTTTTTTGAGTGAACCCTTTTGTTGAGACTTATGAAGGTTTAATAGATTTCTGTTTTTATCTAAACATTTCCTTAATTTGAACTTCAAATTTTCAATTCCAAAATTTGAACTGTTGCTGAAAAGATTACCCCATTGCAAGACTACAGTAGTTTTGTCATGTTATAAGATAGCATGACCATGTTCATGAGTTATAATACAAAGATCATTTTAAAACAGGCGTAGATTTTGTTACTTCATAAATTAACTCTGAGAGTATGTTATTTCACTTTTGTTAACAGCCAAAAGTAGATGAAATCCATCCAAGGTGGTTACATTTGCAAATTCGAGCAGACCTGCCCTCTTTTGGCTCCAAAATAGCAGCAATTGGAAGATACAGAACCAATCAGATGTCTGATGGAAGGTGGACTCTTGCTTTTTCAGATGAGCAAGCATGTAAGTATGCAAATCTTATGATACTTGATGAGATGGCAATACAAAAATCTTTTGTCAAGTATGCACTGGAATCATTGCTGCGTGTCGATGCAATCATGAAGGTTGAAGAAGAATCTCTTAAAGATTTTAGCAGTGCATGAATGGAAAACCTTTAGAATGTCAGTACAATTCTTGACTTTTGTTTGGGAATTCACAAGAAAGTTACACTGGACCGGTGCTGCCAATTTATCAATGCACAAACCGTTGCCTGTTACATGTACACTCCTACATGTGTGAACTGGATCTGCTTCTTCGGAGCTTTTCCCACGAGTTTCTGTATTTGTATTCTTTGAAGATTAATCGGCTCCGGCATGTCCTCTTCCCTTGCCTATCCCTGATAGAAAGAGAAACATTTTTGTAGGCATTAATTCAGATGGTCTTGGAGGATGAATTACCCCTTTGAACAAAGAAATTATATACATCAAATTGTTCTCAGCTCAAGGGATTTAGTTCTATTTAGCTGCCAATCATCTAGAGATGACATTTGTTAAGAAAACCTTTGTTCATTCAGGCTGTAATTTATAACAAGTATAGCAACTGTATAATGAAAGTATAAGATAATTCTTAGCATTTTGTTTTGCCCTTTGCCACAATTTCTTTTCATGTTTTCACTAAAAAGAAGTTCAAGTTTTCCTATGACATTTGTACTAAAAGGCAACGATATTGAAAATTGCATTAACTGTTTCCATCATCGTTGCTCAGTGAATTTGAACTTGTGGATGCCATAAGGATATTTATACTTATCTAAAGAACATCATTATACATATGGACTGATGTAAATAATGGTAGAATTGAGAAAATTCTGTTTCATTACCCAGTCTTTGGTGAAACAATAAAATGTGATTAACAGTATTGACTTTGCTGACCACCATTATGTTAGATATCAACCTTTTATGCTTTAAATAGTGAAATTTTTATTCATATTTTATCACTTTGTGTTCCCTAGATATTTGCTTTTGCAAGTAGTTGCCTTGTATAGAAGGAAACTAATATCCAATATTGATAACTGTAACGGTTACATGACACAAGCACAGTTAGGTGTGTTTATAATGCTTCAGACTTAAGAGGCAGGTAACTGGTACATGACACAAGCACAGATAGGTGTGTTTGTATTGGTTCGGACTTAAGAATCAGAGCGTTATATAGCTTCTTTTGTTTCTTAATGTTTGAATGTTGACACCTTGTACATTAAATTTTGCTAAGTCCAAATGCAGCACCAAATTACACCTCCACCACCACTTTTATATTTTTTTTCCCAAATAAACACTACACTATGAATGGCATAAACATTATACTGGGCCTGGTTTTACAACGCCCAAGGCTATTTGGTGATTGAAGATCTCCAAGTTAAATATCATTGAACAGTGAAAATTATAACTAGTCTTATGTTATGTACAAAATGTTCTATAAACAATATTTTCGTATTCAGTTGTGTTATGATGGAAGGTGGCTTACTCATTTACTTAAATGCAATGTCACCTCAAAGACCCAACTTTTTTTTAAAGGCGGTTTCCAGGCTAATTACTTATTTACTCACAAGCATCAACACATTAATCTTTGGCCTCTACTTTCTCTCCAAACAAATTTATTTGGTCATCTTATGGACGAGAATAAATGTGTTTGCACCCAACAAGCCAGCCATTGAACTCCCATGATCACATTTGTTATTGTCCTTGTGTCATGTCCCTTCCTTACGCATCTCAGACTTTAGTGGAGGTTGGCCTACTATTAGGGTCTCGTAGGTCAGCAATGTGGTTTGGGGACCCAACCAGGGGTTGTGGAGCTCAGCAGGGAGCTTTACGTGTCTTTCAGATTGGAGTTTTGGGGTTGAATCCATGATTAAAATTGAAGTAGTAAAGCTGGCCTTAAGGGAATTTTTAAAAAGTGAATAGTAACAGAGAAACATAAGATGAATAGTGAAAAGTGTCCCCCGGCCCCCCCATCCTAGTAATTTAAGTTGTTTTTAAAAGGGGGTCAAGTTCACAATGAGGAATTAGATCCTCACTAATATTTTATGATTTTAAGGCCAAATAGTAACCCCAAATCAGATCGAACTTCTTGGAGAGGGTAAAAAGACATTTTTTTGTCTCATTTGGATTCATTCTTATGACTTCATTTTGAGAGCAGAAGCAAACTTGAGAGTTTGAACAACTTGGAGCTTCCAGGAACGCAAACTTCTGGGATAATTGTGGAGATTTGGACGAAGACCCATCTCTCTTGGTGACAAGTTCCAACACTATCCAGCTTCAGTGTGTAGTTGGCAGCCTTATTTGGGGCTCTAATTGCAGATTTATCAGTTTGAGGACAGATCATTTTCAACGAATTACAGGGCAGACCTTCTAGAGGTCACTACCACTCATTTCCAGTTTATTCTCAGCCAGCCATACCATCTTGGAAATAAGGGCACCAAACCCTAGGTTGTATTTGGGGTTTTTAGCTAATATTGGAGTTGATCTTCATATTCAATCAGCTAGAAATTTGTATCAGACCTATATGCTTAGCTAATGGTATGTACATCGGCCTTTTGAGTGAAAGAAAGTCATCTTATTTGTCTTATTTATGTGTTATGCATTATTATATTTTGTATCAATAGTTTCTTTCATTTACCATTCAAGAATCTTTCAAAAACACTCAAAAACCAAATAGAAACAAGAAAATCAGTCAAACCCTTTTCATCATACGTTGGCCAAAGACTTTATTGACATGAAAACAATTGCAAATAACCTCAGAGTTTGGATCAGATTTGGTTAAAGTTGGTTTGGGGATCTTTCATTGGTATTAGAGCCATGACCTTGCCAGCCTGAGGGTTTTGTGGCTTATTACATCCATCGTAGACAGTTTGGACCTTACAGATACTACACCCGCAGGAGAGGACATTGTCAATTAGCCATTAATGTCAGTGTTCCAGTAGGTGCAGATATGGGTGACCATCAGGAGGGTAGTAGGAGCCCTAATCATAGACAAAACCGCCCCGACCCTGATGAGGTGTTGAGAACCTTGGCTAATTCTCAACCCAGGATTGTGCATGCACCTAACAGGTTACAAGATACATTGGACAGGTTGGATTTGGGACGCCATAGGGATAGGCGTGACAGGCATGACAGGTTGGTATCTGTAGCTGGTAGTCGTGGAAGTAGTAGAGCTCCATCATCGTTTGACAGTGCTCGTGGTTCACATAGACATGAGAGGGATCATACTCAGACAATAGATAGATCCATGCAACCTCATTTCCCTCCTAGAGATGACCCACGGGAGGGCATTGCATTTCAAGATGTGGTGATAGAAGCCAGTGATGAGTGGGCTCACCTACCTGCTCATGTGAGAGAGGCCTTCCCTATCCACTAGTACTGTTCATAGCGCAAAGATAGCATGATGCGGGATGATAAACACCCCCGTTAGTAGTGGAACAATGAACTAGAGAGGGCTACCGACAAACTCTCTTTGTCTACTTTTGATGGTAGTGGGACGATGAGTGCGCGTGCTTAGGTGCACAAGTTCGGTATATACTTGTCGCTTAAGCCTATGCTCGAGGATGAGGCCATACAGTTCGTAGGGTTGCATCTAGAGGGTGTGGCTTACGATTGGTGGCACCATGGTTTGGTCACCCAAAACCATGGACTTATACACTCCTATATTGAGTTTATCGAGCGGTTGATCTAGATTTGATCACAGGGACGTGGAGTTGTATTACAGGGATCTAGCAATATTGAGACAGACAGACCATTTTGAAACTTACATCAATGAGTTTCAACGCATTGCAGTGATGGTTCCTGAGATGCTTGCCAGACATGTGGTGATGTTATTTGTGAAGGGATTACATGAAAGACTACAGTAACTGGTCAAGGCTCTTAAGCCTAGTACCCTACATGAGGCTATACAGATTACCCTAGACTTAGACACCACACCACCACCCACTTCTTATCACTCAGATAGGAAGTTTTCCAGAGGCTCTAAGCCTAATCAGAGGTCTTCTACATAGCATAGGGGTACACCGCCTCCTCCTAGGATGGATTAGGAGACACAGAATGAGTTGAGGAGGAAGAAGCTTTGCTTCTCCTGTAAGGAACCTTGGGAGCTCGAACACAGATGCCTTGGGAAAGGCAAAGCGCATCTCATAGAGGTTTATTCAGATGTAGATGATGAGCACGCATAGGATACAACATCTGAGGACAACCATGGTGATGATGAGTAGGAGGTTCCACAGATAGAGCTTGGAGAGGATGAGACTTTGGATATGTCCAAGGTCACTATTGCCACACTTTTGGGAGTCCCTAGGATCCATCCCTTTCGGTTGAGGGTAGTGATTAAGGGATAGCGTGTGACTTGCCTCGTGGACAATGGTGCCATGCATAATTTTGTTGACGAGGGTTTGGTTGCTAAGCATGGGCTACAAGCAGAGGATTTTCTGGGTTTTAGTGTGATAATTGTAGATGGGTTTTCTATGTGTTGCACTAGGAGGGTCCCACAGCTCTATATTCAGATGGGTGATTACACTTTGACCGATGACTTCTATGTGGGTCTTGGTGAGATTGACATAGTGCTTGGCATAAAGTAGCTTCAGTTGCTTGGCAGATATGTTCGTGATTTTAGGCAAATGGAATTGGAGTTCATAGAGGATGGCAAGAATGTTGTGTTGAAGGCTCTCTCTGATGGTGAACCTATTGCAGTTTCAGCACATAGGATGGAGTCTATTTTCAGGCATGGGGATGCTGCTTGGGCAATGCAATGTTTCATCTCATCCAAGTCAGCTTCTTCAAACGATAGACCAACATTGCATGTAGATACCCAAACAGTGTTGGAAAGGCACAACATAGTGTTTGGAGACCTTCCTTCTGGTAGACCTCTCGATCGTGGGTTTGAGCATGTGATAGAGCTAGAGGAGGGTGCCAAACCTATGGTTAATATCCCTTATCATCATCCTAAGGCATTTAAGGATGAGATAGAGAAGACCATCTGGAAGTTATTGGACATGGGATTCATCAAGCCCATTTCTAGCCTCTTCGCTTCTTTTGTGGTGCTGGTGAAGAAGAAGGATGGCACTATGCGCATGTGCATTGACTACCGTGCACTCAATAAGAAAACAATTAAGAATGGGTATCTAATTCTGCGCATAGATGAGTTACTTGATGAACTCCATGGGGTAGTGTATTTTTCAAAGATTGATCTTCGATCAGGATACCTGTAATATCCCCACAATTTTTTTTAATTAATTTCTAGTTACAACACAACAAAAACCCATTAAGGTTATGAAATCGAAATACAATAATGCTGAAATTGTAACCCTTCCACTTTCTGATCACCAAGTGCCCAATATGGGAAGGTGAGAGCATACGGTGTTGAGGGGATCGTTAGCCTCAAATAACTAGAAATATTACAATGCTTGGACGGCAAGCCATCCCCTTCCACTTATACAACGGGTGATAGAAATATTAAAAATCACTTGGCGGTAAACCAACCAAGGACAAGCCAAGAAATTGAAATAACAATCACTCAATTGCTTATCTAGCGGGAGGACTAGAAATGAAATTACAAATCAACTCTACCGCTTATTCAGTGGGAGGATTGGAAATAATAAACTATCACTCAACCACTTATTCAGCGGGAGGACAGGAGTACAAAATAGAGTAGAGATAGACGGTAGGGCCAGTCTTTTCCACTTATGCAGTGGGGAAATATAAGTAAATTGCAGCAAAGGGATTGATCAGTACTACTGAAACAATCTTACAATAATGAATCCTGCAACTATTGTCAGAACAAGAGAATTATCAACTCTAATGGAAGGAAAATTCTAGAGATTACAATGGATAACACTGAAATTACAACCCAAATACACACTTAAACAAATATGAAATGAAACTATCAGCAACACCAAAAACAAACCAGCAACAATGAAATGCACACAACTCACTCAAAACTCAACCAAACAGCTCCAAACTGGCGGCAAATGAATGCTAGAGGATAGGCGATCAGACACCCAGCTCAACAATCCCATCAAATCACCACTGAAAATGTTGCACGCTGCCCTAGGGTTGGCTAGAAATATATGGCCAGCAGGAAAGTTCGATCAGCAAGAGAAAAATGCACACCAAACGACTTGAAACAAGCCTCCAGATGATGAATCGTCCAACAGAGAGGCTTCCAACGAGCTATTACCCAGAGCAAACAGTCACCCGAGTAGGAAGATATGACTGAAAATCACCTACAGCCACTCCAAAAACCAGCAAATTGAAAAACACACCCCACACACCAAAACTGAAAATCTCTCAATCTATTCGATCAGCACAATCTATCTCTCTGGGTGAAAGATAGTCACAAATAATCAGTTTGGCACTGTCTTTTATGTACGAAACTGATGGTTGCTAGGAAGCTCTCAACTTTGAAGCTCAACTCTGGTACCAATTCTGCGGCACTTCGTTACAAATATTCATGGATACCAAAAACAAGAGCCCAACACTCTTATTTATAGATTTGTGTCTCCAAATTCAAATTCATATTCCCTCCAAATGCACATTCACTTCACATTAATTTGAAATTACATTTCATTTCTCCTTTCTCTAAGTCGACCTTCTCATAGAAGCAAATATACTTTATAAAAATGACAATAAAATCATAATGTGTCATCCAAGGTAGATGAGTGAAATATATTATAAAATTAACTTATTTCTCCATAAGGCGTCCATCTTGCCTTATTAATATTTCACTTTATAAAATATTTTTCCTCAACAATAAATCGCCCTAGGAATAATAATATTTTATTCGGCAACAAATACATTATTCCCTCAAGTGGATGCCAACTTTAGCCAATGCTAAAATAACACTAAGTATAAACCTTTATAATGAGAATTTCCTCCAAAGACGTCCAACCATAAGTTATAAAATTAAACTTCATTTTGGCACCCCATTATGAAGGTAAAATATTTCACCAAATAGACTTAGGATAAAAATATTATTTCTCCTCTCCAAGTCGTCCAAATCTAAATACAATAAATATAACGCTTAACCATTAAAATATACCCTCTTCAATTACTGACAACTGCCAATGTTGAGTTGAGGCCAAAGTATTGAACTGCATTGCTAAAAATAGCCATTTGAGCTAGAACACAGGAACCTGCAAAAAATAGAACTGAATCTATGGATCATCATGCCAAGTTGGACTGCCATAAATAGCCTGTGTTGCACTACCTCAACCCAAAACCCTAAAAATAGTAAGTGTCTCAAAACTCCATTAGGGCACAAATCGGGAAGCAACTGTCACTTACTAAAAATAGCATACTGCTAAAAATAGTGTGTCCACATGCAAGTTAACCACATATTGAACAATTGTCACAACTTACTAAAAATAGTAAGTCCAGAAAAGTCTTTAGGTTCGTTTACATGTCACATCATTGCGAAGCTCTCAGAAAACCCAGAGAATTTAGCTGCTTCCGCCACCACTTACTAAAAATAGTAAGTCAATCAAATTTCATTGCTTGCTATGCATGTACCCTCATTGCGAAGCTTTCTGAAAACCCAGAAAAAATCTAGAATCGAAACTGTAAAATTCCAACATGCAAGCTACCAAAATTGCCAAAGCATCCTCCTAGAAAAAAGGAAACCCTAATTTATGCCTTTGATTGACCAACGGGTCTCGGAATTGGCCAACAGTTCCCCAAAACAAACTAGAGCGGAAAAGGGGACATTACAATACCATCATATCCGTATTCGTTAGGAGGACATCCACAAGACCGCATTCAAATGCCACTATGAGTTTTTAGTGATGCCATTCGGTCTCACTAACGCACCTGCTACGTCTCAGTCATGCATGAATCTTGTGTTCAATAAGCAGTTGCATAACTATGTGCTTGTATTCTTCGATGACATTTTGATATATAGTAGAAACTAAGAGGAGCAGATGGGGCATTTGGATGAGGTTCTTGGTATTATGGAAGCTCAGTCTCTGTTTGCCAAGATGTCCAAATGTGAATTTGGACTTACATAGATACTATACTTGGCACATGTGATTTGTGCAGATGGAGTGAACGTTCACCAAGAGAGGATACAAGCAATGCTAAATTGGCCACCATCTAGGACTATTTTAGAGTTGCATGGTTTTCTAGGATTATGTGCATATTACATGAGGTTTGTGAAGGGGTATTCACAACTGGCACCCCCTTTGACAAATCTTACACAAAAGGGTTCTTTTAGCTGGACAGATGAGGCACAGAGTGTATTTGACAGGATCAAGCAGGTTATGAGCACACGTGCTGTCCTAACTCTTCTAAACTTCTCTTAGCCCTTTGTTCTAGAGTTTGATGCATCAGGAGGTGGCATAGGAGTCGTACTTATGCAGAACCGCCAAACCATTGCATATGAGAGCAAGAAATTGAGGGACAATGAGAGATTGTACTCCACCTATGATAAGGAGATGATCGCCATCATGCATGCCTTGGTGAAGTTTCGACAATATTTAGTGGGTGGGAAGTTTGTGGTTAGAACTGATCACAATAGTTTGAAATACTTCTTGGAACGGAAAGAACTTAATGAGCACCAACAGAAATGGGTCAACAAGATTTAGGCATATGATTTTAATATTGATTTTGTCAAAGGGAAGAAAAATGTTGTTGTTGATGCACTTTCTAGGAGGCCTTCAGTTGTTGCCCTTTGTTCCATGAGTGAGATTTCAGCTAATTGGAACTCTCAACTTCTAGTTGAGTATTCCAAAAATCAGTTCGCATGTGAGGTTGTGGATGGACAGGTCCAGGATGACAGGTATGTGGTGATTGATGATGTGATATACTACAAGGATAGAATCTATTTAGTTCCTAGATCAAAGTTGAAGGATAAGATTTTGTGTGCCATTCATGATACACCTCTAGCAGGACATCATAGGTACTTAAAGACTTACAGGCAGGTATGCGAGAGATTCTCATGGAAGGGTCTCAAGGATGATGTCTTACGTTATGTTCACGAGTGTGTGATGTGTCAGCAAAACAAGTCAGAGCATACTTTCCCAATTGGACTTCTACAACCATTGCCTATTCTAGAGCAGAAGTGGGAAGGTATATCAATGAAATTCATTATGGGTCTTCCAAAAGTTTAGGTGAAGGACTGCATATATGTGGTTGTTGATAGAATGACGAAGTATGCACACTTCTTTCTTATTGCACTTGATGTCACAACTTCACAGGTGGCAGAGTTATTCTTTCGTGAGGTATTTTGTCTCCATGGTCTTCCCAAGACCATTGTCAGTGATCGGGATAGTAGATTCATGAGTATATTTTGGCAAGAACTATTTCGACTTAAAGGTACAAAGTTGACCCCCCCAGTACTAGTTACCACCCTCAGACTGATGGGCAGATAGAGATTGTCAACAAGTGGGTTGAGGAATATTTGTGTAACTATGTTTCGAGTCAACAAAGAGCATGGGTGTGTTGGTTATACTTGGGTGAGTATCGTTATAATACTACACATCATATGTCTTTGGCATGACTCCCTTCCGAGCCTTATATAGTTATGATGCTTTGTCATTTGTGGATATGGCGCTAGGTGATAGCAAAATGCCTAGAGCTCAAGAGTGACTTCAGGACAGTCAGAATATCCTTAAGGAACTTAAGTATAACATTGAGCATGCACAAAGTCAACAAAATCTTTATGTTGATTGATATAGGATTGCGAGGACCTTTGAGGTTGGTGATATGGTTTTCTTGCATCGACAACCCTATAGGTAGAGTACACTCAAGAGGAGTGGGGCTGAAAAGCTCAAGCCTAGATTTTATGGATCATATAGAGTTCTCCAGAGGGTTGGAGAGGTTGCTTATGATCTTGAGTTACCTTTAAAAAGCAAGATACATAATGTTTTTCATGTGTCTTGTTTGAAGAAGGCTTTGGGACAGCATGTTACTTCATCACCAGATTTGCCTCCATTGGATGAAGAAGGCTGGTTGATACTGATTCCTGCAAAGATTCTTGATATGAGGGAGAGGATCTTGAAGAGCATCAGGGACTATTTGGTACGATGGAAGGACTTGTTAGAGGATGCTATGTGGGAAGGTGAGAGGATACTACAACATCCAGCTTTGCAGTTGCTTGGGAGGAAGCAATCTTGGGAAGGGAAGATTGTCATGTCCCTTCCTTAGGCATCTCAGACTTTAGTGGAGGTTGGCCTACTATTAGGGTCTCGTAGGTCAGTAGTGTGGTTTGGGGACCCAACTTGGTTTGTGAAGCTCAACAAGGAGCTTTACGGGTCTTCTAGATTGGAGTTTTGGGGTTGAATCCATGATTAAAATTCAAGTATTAAAGCTGGCCTTAAGGGAATAGTAAAAAGTGAATAGTAACATAGAAACATAAGAGGAATAGTGAAAAGTGCCCCCCTCCCATCTTAGTAACTTAAGTTGTTTTTAAAAGGGGGCCAAGTTAACAATGAGGAATTATACCCTCAATGATATTTTATGATTTTAAGGCCAAATAGTAACCCCAAATCAAATCGAATTTCTTGGAGAGGGTAAAAAGGCATTTTGTGTCTCATTTGGATTCATTCTTATGACTTCATTTTGAGAGAAGCAACAAACTTGAGGGTTTGAACAGCTTGGAGCTTCCAAGAATGCAAACTTCTGGGAGAATTTTGGAGATTCGGATGAAGACCCATCTCTCCTACTGACAGGTTTCAACATTATCCAACTTTAGTGTGTAGTTGGCAGCCTTATTTGGGGCTCTGATTGCAAGCTTATTAGTTTGAGGGTAGATCCTTTTCAACTAATTGCAGGGTAGACCTTCTAGAGGTCCCTACCACTCATTTCCAACTTATTCTCAGCCAGTCATTCCATCTTGGAAATAAGGGCACCAAACCCTAGGTTGTATTTGGGGTTTTTAGCTAATATTGGAATCGATCTTCATATTAAATCAGTTGGATATTTGTATCAGACCTATGTGCTCAGCTAATGGTATGTACACCGGCCTTTTGAGTGAAAGAAAGCCATCTTATTTGTCTTCTTTATGTGTTATGCATTATTCTATTTTGTATCAACAGTTTCTTTCATTTAGCATTCAAGAATCTTTTAAAAACACTTAAAAACCAAATAAAAACAAGAAAATCAGTCAAACCCTTTTCATCATACGTTGGTCAAAGACTTTATCAGTAAACAAACAATTGCAAATAACCTCAGAGTTTGGTTCAGATTTCGTTAGAGTTGGGTTGGGGATCTTTCACCTTGATACCATATAAAATTATAGTTAAGTGGTAGTAGTAGCCAAATGAAAAATTAGAATTAGTCTTCTAGCAATTTAATGTCAATTTGAGACCTTTAACCTTTTGTTTGCATCCCATCATGGGGTTGTTCTCCATTTACACCTTTTTTTAAAAAAAGTTCTATATTGGGAGTTGAAGGAAACCACTATATATATACACACACACACACTTGATTTTTATAGTTGAGATGTTTTTTTTTTAATTTAAATATTTGTATTGTTATTTTATGTTGCATCTTTTTTCAAAGTTAAGAAGGAATCATTTATTGATAACAATACTTGACACAAATGAATCGTCTGATCATGTGGAAGTTGGTTGGAATGGTAGCATTACAAAGGGTTAATGCCATGTAGTTTCAATCAGGTTTCAACTTTGATTTTTAGTATCGGCAAAATTAAAGGAATTATTTCTCATCTTGTGGATGGATCCATGGTGGTTAGGGTTTTAGTATTTGTTAGAGAATTCATGAATTTTGTGTTAAAAATGTTTTAGAATCACAGAATGCTCTTGTGCAAATGGTAATTTTTAGGAATGGCTATTCTAGTGTTTTGTTTCTAGGCAAAGATGAGTACCTATTTGTACACCAAAATAAGTATTATTTTTATAAGAATAGATTTGTTTAAGTCGATTTCTTTCTTTTGTGTGGGTTGCTCTAAAACATTTCTTTTTGGAATATTTAAGGATTATTTTCAAATCCTAAAGGCATTTGCATTGTAAACTATAAACTATAAATAAGTTCCTTGGGCATTTGATGTTCATAAGGAGAGTCGATGTTATATTGATGCTGTCAAAATTATTGTTCAAGTTGACGTTATTGTTGAACTTGATTTTATAATTATGTGAGTCTAATTAAATGTAGATTGTAGTGTCAAGCTTTTGTATTTTCAATATCATTCATATAAGTTGTGATTTTGTGTGTAGCTTAATTGATTAATGCTTGAAATTTAGTGATATGGATTTATGTGTTGTAATTCTTTTCAAATCTTTGTTTGCACTAAATAGTTAGTTCATGTTATATTAATGTTTTAATTTGTACATTTTAGTGCAACACAAAGCAAAACAAACGTGTGGCAAAATCCACTCTTTGAAAGAGAAAGGGATACTCTTGTTAAATTAAAACTAGCCCAAATTGTACAGTATGTACTTGCAATTTACAATCTTTACAATGTTTTTTCTAGGTGTTTCACATTTAGGTTAAAAGTAATTTATATGTTGATATTTTTGGGCTGTTTAGTGTAAAAGGAAGAAATACTTTTTCAACAAAGCAAAAGATTTTGTTTTTTTAGTGAAAATAAATCCAAGAGCTAGGCACTAACACTATTTAGTTAAAAACAAAAATTAAGTAATACAAGTACGGATGAATTGGATAGGTTAACACATAATTGTTGTGGTAAATGAAATATAGGACTCAATACGAAACCACAATTTACATTTTAAGCTAACATGCAATACAAAGTTTGTAAAATTTTCAAAGCAATTTAATCTACAATAAACATATCAAGACATCTCAATAAACTATTGTAAGAAAGTAGGGTAATAAATGTCATTTAGTGTAATAAATTTTAGATCACAATAATAGTTAACACTCATGAATAGCAACTCTAATAGTATTTAGACATGAAAATTATTATTAAAAATCTAGACACAAAATAATACTTATTTATATTGTTTAACAAAGCTAAATTGCATAAAAATAAATTAAAAACTATTACTTCAACTCTTATGAATAACTGATTGCATTAAATGTAATTTTTATTACAAAATTCTATCAAATTATTTTAAAATTAAGGACATGCAACCTCCAATCTAGTTGTACATTAAATTTATTATAAACTATGACTTGGTGTTCACATCTCCTCTATGGTAAAGACCTAAAAATAGATGCCACTAGGGTATAAACAATGAATATTAAATTAGCATGAGCTATTTTTCTTAAAAATAAAGATTCTTAAAACTAGCACAAATTATAAATAACTCTAACTAAAAATAACAAATCCTATAATACACTATTCTCTTTGAAAAATTTTAACGTGAGTTAAAAACTATTGTTAGCACAAACAAAAAATAGGCTCTAGTTTAGTGTCTCTAAATGACTTGATGATCATATAATTTTTCCTTTGATTATGACAATGTTGGGATTTAGGTGATATTCACCTACGAGGATTCATGTGGTCAAAGTTTGCCTGTAGTCTTTTTTGGTGGTGAAATATGATGGAATGCAATGAAATGTAATGAGTTTCTAATATTGCAATGAAATAGAATGTGCTAATTAGCATGCAGTAATAATGTGACAATGGTTGTAGTTCATCATACATGGATCATCTCCATCTAGAGATGTTATGACACCCATTGCTAAGTACATCTGGACAAATTTACCATCACTTACATACTTAGTAATAGTAGAAAACATGACCAGTGATGTAGGTGCACTTGCAATAGAATTGATGAGCATGTGAACATAATATGAGGATTAGTTAATGGCATGAAAGATAATATAAGGTGTCAAAACCAATTTGGAGTGAAGTTATGTTTGTATATGCTAAATTAAGTGAAGCTTGTATTGGGGGTTATACATGAAACATATTGATATCAACATTGTAAAGGTTGTAACTATCATTTCATTTTATGTGGAAAGATCAAGATTTATGAGGAGAGTGTCTACATGCAAACATCTTACTTAGTGGTAAGTACAATATGTTGGTGTAGCATGTGTATGGAGTATGTTTATATAACTTTGATTTTTCCATAAGTTGGTTATACAATTGGATGATTGAATATGTCTATATATAATAATTTTTATAAATGTGGAAAGATTGCTCGAGGTTACAAACTCATTGTAATGGACATTGAAGACATTTGTATGTTGTTGTATAAAAACTTGACAAATTATAAAAGAAGGGTATGTTGTAGATTGATACTCTATGAAAGGTTTTATATAGGCCTTGTATTAAATTGGTGTCGATTTTGAATAATAATATTGTGAGCATCTGATGTTGGTGTGATTTCTATCGTAAGGGTTCCCACATAAAAAATGACTTGTTTTCTACATATTCTTTGCTTACTTTCATACATGTATTTAGATTTGGTACATGTTAACTATTAACTCAGCACAATCTTAAGAATCCATTGTTCCAATATGTGTGTCCTCTATAACAAGGGTGAAAATCCTCAACACTTGGTATCAAAGCATGTTGGTTGATGAGTCGTATTTTTGGCTATTTTATATGAACTTTATGTTATGTTAGATTTGTCATTTTGTGACTCAGACATTACGGTTGAGATAGATATAAGCCTTTGTGTGTTTAACCTATGAACTTTGCTATCTATTAAACAACCTTATAAATGATATATTAAATCCATTTTAATGATAAGGGAATGCTTGATTAAAAGTAAAAACTGGAGGAAAGACCAAGTCAACAAAGGACATGTGTTGTTGATTCGAAGAATTGCAGTCCTGATCAAATAGAACCATTGAACTAGTCAAGCCAACAGTTGTTAACTATCAAAAAACTTCTAGTTGCGGTTGATGCAGTTGTTGCTTCAGAACATGTGTCGGTTTGTCAAGGAAATCTAGAGGAAACCTTGGCCTATATTTGTGCATGAGAATGAGTCCTAGAATGATTCATTCTTTTATGCTTTTATTTCTAATAAAAGTTGTCCTCCTAGTCTGTTGGGAGTGGATAGGTTGTGTAGTTAGTTAGTTGTAGAATCTCTTATAAATCCATCAGTTAGAGATGGAGAATGTAATGCAATTTTATCTTACTTGAGCACCGAGTGTACATTGTTTCATAGTTGAAAATAATAAAGAGATTTCAGTTTTGTCATATTCACTGTCAAAAAGTATCAATGTGTTTATGATGCTTTTGTAATATTTTGATTTGGTTAAGATTTTGGAGGCTCACCCAAGGGGCCCCACTTGGGGAGCATCCACATTCATTTACTTTCATTCTCTTCAATGTGAATTCATTAGCAAGCTTATGTTCGTTGGTTAGAATCTTTCAGTTGACTGTCTTGCAGCCATAGAAACTCCATTCTGTGACTGTTCCTGCAGCCAAAGGAAAGTAGAGTTTTATGATTACCAGTTGGTCAGTTCATTTTTTGCATAAAGATATAAGTTTCTATTAAGTAGATTAAGTTAATATCAGTAGAATCAATTCTAGAATTCAGTGCTTTCCATCAATTTCTTATTTAGTTGCTTCAATATTAAGTTAAGTATTCCTTATGAGTTTCTTAGTGCACATATAGTGTAGACCTGTTTCAAGTATACGTTTTTGGGTTGACAAGTGAATGAGCTTCTGATTAATGAATTATTAGTCGAATGATGCAAAGAATTGAACCTTTCAGTCAAGAAAATGTGTCTTAATTACTAGGGCATTATTAGGAACCAACATTTTTGGCATCGTTGTCGGGGATGGTGTCAAACTAAGAACTTATTGGGAATATAGGATTTAGAATTTTTAAGCCTTCAGTAGATGTCATTAGAGTTAGAGGCACCTTTCAATCATTTGAGAAAAGAAGCACAAACCTATCACCCAACATTTTGTTTAAGTATATTGGTAATTAAGACAAAATCCGCATGCATAGGGGAAGGAGGGATACATTAGGAAGATTCCTTCCCTCTCGGTCTAATCTTGAAATAAGTCCCTATCAATCCCCAGATATAAATCCTTTTGTTGAAGTCTTTGTGGAAGATAGAAACCGAGGTATTTTTTATCAATTAGAAGGAGACCTTTATTTCTTAAATGATCTCCCTGAAGAAAATATTTTACCTTTGGTTCTTTATCAACCACAAATGATGGCTCCTAGTGGGGGAGGTACTCCACCTCCCAATCCTACTTTTGAATTCCCTATTCTTGACCAGCATGATAATGCAAATCCGAAGAATATTCCAGCCTCCTCTCTTCCAAAATTCTATGGCCTGGTCACTGAAGACCCAAACACCTTTTTGTTTGAATTTGATATCCTCTGCAGAAGTTATGATTATACCATTGATGCCCATAAACTCAAGCTATTCCTTGCTACATTGAAGGAAGTTGCTCTTAGATGGTTTATGAGTTTAGGTAGGGATACAATAACTACTTGGGATGAGATGAAGGCAAAGTTTTTGGAGAAATATAAAGACTATTACAGAGGAATTGATCAACATGGTGATGATATCTTCTGAATGGCACAAAAGGGGGATGAAAGTTTGGAAGATTATCTTGAAAGGTTTCTGCTCAGTGTTAGGAAGTCCAAGCATAGCACTTTGAGTTAAGAATCCCTGAAATTGATTTTTATAAGGGGAATCAATGAGGATTGTATTGAAGCACTTGACCTTATGGGAGGAGGAGACATTACTCAAGCTCAATGGGATGATATCAGGAAGATTTGCTTGAAATATTCTAGGTCTTATGCCAAGAAGGGTAGACACTATAGGTCTGACTCTACAACAACAAAAGCATCTTCAATAGTTTCTAGGATAAAGATAACTTATCTGTTGAAAGATTTCAAGGAAGACATTATCAACAATATGGCAACACAATTGGACACACTTCAAGCCAACAAGAAGCATGCTGAAGCAAAAGCTATGTTAGCATAATATTGCCCTCACTGCAGACAAAAGAAGAGAGATTGCAAATGCAAAAACATTTCAAGCATTGAGAGAAAGAATAAGTATCGATAATTCAAACCAATTGAGGATGAGGAAGGGCAAGTCTTCTTTATGGCACAAAGGAGACCATGGGCACCAAGACAAGGTATGCCTCAAGATCTTCTTTCTTTCAATCTTCCTTATGCAAATCCCAATGCTAATAGTAATAATTGGCAATTTCAAAATCCTTCAAATTGGTCAAATTATGGGCCAAACTATTGGGGAAATCAACCTCCTTCATGGTCAAATCACCAAAATATGAATATGCAACCGCCTCAAGGTAATTGGCAACCCTCTCAGGGGAATTGGCAGACAGTACCTCAATGGAGAGGAGGACAGCAATGGCAAAACCAATCAGATGGCTACATGCAGCCACCTAATCCTCCTCCTTACCAAGCCCTATTACCTCAAGCTAACCAAAATGCCAATTCAACTAGACCCACTCAATTGCCAGCACAACTTGCAACAAATCCTAACAGTAAAACACAGTAGCAAGTGTTTGCCACTGATCCTATTCAATACCCTACCTATGTTGTGAATATCGGTAACATGCAATTACGCTTAGGAAAGGACTTGAGGGTCCCTCATTCACCTATTATTACTAAACTTTCTTTAGAACAAGGAGAAAAATTAGAAAATGTTTACCCTCAAGCCACCACGTCTACTCCAATAAGACAACCTGAGAAAACACAAACAGTTAAGCTAGACCCTCCATTTCCTCATAAGCTAGCAGTCAAAGAACCTAAAGTGGAGCCAACCTTTGATTTTCTAGACCAACTCTAGCATGTTTGTGTTAAAATACCCTTATTTCAGGCCATCAAAGATGTTCCCATCTATAGTAAGGCCATAAGGGAAATGTGCCTAAAGAAACCAAGTAGAAAAAGAAAAGATCCCGAAACTGTTCATGTCATGGGCCAATTATCAGATATTATGTTGGGGAAAGCTGCAATTCCTAAGTATTTTGATCCTGGCAGTCTAGTGGTAGGGATAACCATTAATGGGGTTTTTGTTAAAAATGCACTTATAGACTTGGGAGCTGCTATAAATGTCATGACCAAACCCCTGATGGAGAATTTAAACATCACAAATTTAAGGCACACACCCACCGTGTTGCAACTAGTGGACAGTTCCAAAATCATACTAGATGGGGTTGTTGAAGACCTTATTGTCACCCTAGATTCTTGGGAATATCCAATAGATTTTATGATTCTATCCCCTACTATTATACTGGGAAGACCATGGATAGCTATTCTAGATGCCTATATAGGATGTAGGTTTGGAGATATGACCATTTCAAATGGAAATACCACCAAGAATCTTGTTCTTTTTCCACTAGCCAAGACCAATGAAGAGAATGATATTGCAGTTTGGCCTAACTGGGGTGATGATGTTGAGGAGGTTAATTCTCTATGATCATTGATTATGATTGGTAGGAGTTCTATCTTGGAAATGTAAGATGATGATGAAATTTTATCCCAAATTATTCAAAATAATTATGAATTGGGAGTGAAACAGAGAATCACCTTTCATGTCCTTTGCAAATGTTGTTACCATCACCCTCTACTCTTGAATTCTAAGGCCAGTCACTCCTGCTGCACACATTGCTCCCACATGAAGTGAAGACCCCCACTATTAGTCCATCATCAATAATATAATTGACTGAGCAATTAGAGATTTCTCTAGGAAGATTCCTAAATATCAACAATAAGTTGACTAGAACCCAACATGACTCTTTGACAACTCTTCTAAAAGCCCACCAACATGCTTTTGCTTGGTACTATCATGATATGAAAGGATTGGATCCTATGCTCTGTATGCATAGAATTTACATCAACAAATATTGCAAACCAATCAGGCAACCACAAAGGAGAGTGAACCCTGCAGTCAAAGAAATTGTTTAAACAAGAATTGAAAAAACTGTTAAATGCAGGCTTCATCTATCCTATCTTGGATAGCCAGTAGGTATCTCCTTTGGTCATTGTACCAAAGAAAGGAGGCAAGTAGAGAGTATGTGTTTACTATAGATAACTGAATGCAGCCACTAAGAAGGATCACTTCTCATTACCTCTTATTGATTAAGTATTGGATAATCTAGCAGGGCAACAATATTTCTCCTTTTTGGATGGGTTTAGTAGATATAACCAAATTAAAATTGCTCCTGAGGATCATGAGAAAACTACCTTCACATGCCCTTGGGGTACATATACTTATTTAATTCTTCCTTTTGGCTTGTGCAATGCCCGTGCAACATTTCAAAGGGTAGCCATCAGTATCTTCTCTGATATTTCTCTTAACAATATGGAAATATACATGGATGATTTCACAACCTATGGAAAAACATTTGATGGAGCCCTATCCAATTTGGAGAAGGTTTTGCAAAGATGTGAAGATCATCATTTATGCCTCAATAGTGAGAAGTGTTTCATGATGATGACAGAAGGTATAGTTCTAGGCCACCACATATCTCCATCAGGTATTAAAGTGGACCCTGCTAAAATAGAAGCTATCAAAAATCTAGTAGTACCTACAAAGAAAAAATATGTAAGAAGCTTCCCGGGTCATGTAGGCCATTACAAAAGATTTATCCAAGACTTTAACAAAATACCTGGAGCACTATATGGACTCTTAACAAAAGATGTTGAATTCAACTGGACAAATTCTTATGATCAAGAATTCTCCACACTCAAGGATGCTTTAACTAAAACACCTATTCTCCGAGGACCCAATTGGGAACTTCCATTTCACGTTCATACAGACGCATTTGACTATGCAATTGGAGTTGTCTTGGGTCAAAATGAAGGACCTAGTGAATATGTGATATATTTCATCAGTAAGGACCTACAGGGAGCTAAGTTAAACTACACAATGTCATAAAAGGAAAATGTTAGCATTAGTTTATGATTTAAACAAATTCAAGCATTATATCACTGGGTATCTAGTGTTTGTCCATACTGATCATGTAACCATCAAATATCTCATGAACAAACCTTTGGTAGCAGACATGTTAGCTAAGTGGTTGTTATTACTGCAGGATTTTGACATTACAATATTGAACAAGCCAAGAAAGTCCAATGTGGTAGCAAATTTTCTATCAAGGCTTACAACATCTAGCTCTGAACCTATCATTGATGATTCATTTCTGGATGAGCACCTATTTTCTATCAACACTTATACCCCATGGTATGGAGACATAGCAAACAATCTGGTTTCAGACAAAGTTCCCCTATTTTTCCCCAAAGGAGAAAAGGTTGCTAGTTGAAAAGAGTTTTCCATATTCTTGGATTGCAGGATGTCTATACTATATTGGGCCAGACCATGTGATGTGCACGTGTTAGAGAAGTTGAAACCTATGACATTCTACATGCCTATCATGATGAGCCCTGTGGAGGACATTTTTTTGCAAAGCGAGCCTCCATGTAGATCCTCAACACTAGTTATTATTGGCCAACCCTTCACAAGGATGCCATCAAATATACCAGAAAGTGTGACCGATGTCAACATATGGGGAGACCAACTAAATCTGATGAAATGCCTCTGCAATCATAGGTAGTTGTCACTCCGTTTGATAAGTGGGGAATAGACTTTATTGGTCCTATTGATCCTCCATCTAATGGTAATCTTATATCCTTGTTTGTAATAATTATGTTACCAAACAGGTGGAAGTTAGAGCTATGAAACATTCTAGGGATAATACAGTTGCAGAATTCCTTTATGAAGAAATTTTTATTAGGTATGGAGTCCCTAGGGAGCTAGTAATTGATCAAGGGCCACAATTCACTTCTACTTTATAACAGCCCCAATGAATGACTATGAAATTCATCATAAAAAGTCAACTTCATACCATCCCCAAGCCAATGGCTAGGCAGAGGTCACAAACAAGGAGATTGAGGCCATTCTCACAAAAATAGTAGGTCTCCATAAGAAGGATTGGGCATCTAGGTTACCTAAGGCAGTCTGGGCTTACAGAATAACGTGGAAGGCAACTACTGGCTTCACACCATTTGAGCTGTTTTATGGAAAAACAATTGTTCTTCCAATAGAATATGAATACAAGACTTTGCGGACAATCCTTGACCTAGATATAGATATTTCTAAAGAACAATAGGAATGTATTATGCAACTTAATGCCCTTGATGAATATAGAAATAAATCTCTCCATCATACAGAGCTCATCCAGTAGCAACGGGCCCGATGACATGATTAGCATATCAGAAATAAGAAATTTTCCCCTGGAGATTAGGCACTGTTATTTGACTCCAAATATCAGGATACTCAGGGGAAATTGCAGACACATTGGATGGGACCATATGAAGTTGCTGAGGTCTTTGAAATTGGTGTTGTGTGACTCACCACAATAGATCCGGTCCGTTTCAATTTGTTGGTAGATGACCATATGATTCACCTTTATCATAGGCCTAGTTCTAAATAGGAGTTCCTGTAGCAATTTGTTGATAATCCAAATTTCAAATTTGCTATAGGAAAATTTGGCGGGCTTCCTAGTTCGCCACGTGTTGAATAAGGTTCTATTTTCCAACTTCCTAATAATTTTTTCATGTCCACGTGGAAACGCTTTCTTCTTTCATTCGTCGTCATTCCACCTCATCTCTATCTTTCACTTTTTCATCCGTCCTCATTTTCTTTCATTCTTTGGCTCTATTGTTATATTGCACGCTTATCAACAATCACATCAATACCGGTAATTATTACTTTTTATGCATCACAACTTCAGGTACGTGTGCATATTTTTTTTTTACTTATTAGTCTTAACTACGTTTAATTTGAGTTATTTCCTTATCATTACTTTACATCATTTATTTTCCATCCTTCTTGTATTGATATCCCTTCCCATGTGAGGACCCATGTGAAATTTTGGTTGGCGGGAGGGGTTATTTGATGATGTGTTTTTTTTTTGCAATGATGTATTTTTTTTAGAATTATGCAAATTCACACATTAGTCATCTTGGAAAAAGATTGATTTTAAGCTATCCTAAGCTTAGAGTCATGCTTTTCCTTTGAAATATCTTTCTTGTCACCCCGTTGTCTTCGGTTTATACATGTGATAAATGAAGTGTTATAATTAGCTCTGTAATATGTAAAGATTGGGGGTAGCCAGTTAAAGAATTTTTGTTAAGTTTCAGAAGGAAGAGAGTCTCTTTGTGTTGAGAGAATGTTGAGTTTGCAGAAATGGGAGGACAACCAAATAGGCATGAACCGGTAGACCATGAACTTCTTTTTTCAGATGCAGACTGTGAGCCAGTATTTCAAGCAAGTGGGTGGTTGGATTACTTTCTAAAGCTCGACAGTCTTGACAATGTCGTGGTCTATGAGTTTGCATCCACATTTCAAGATGGGGAAGCCATGGTACGAGGGGTCAAAGTAGTAGTTGTTGACCTTTTTCTGTCAACTTAGGGTCCAGTCTAAGAGATGTTTTCTTCCATAACCTCCATGTTATGCGTGCCTGCAATAACCTTCACCTTATGCACTCTTCCTTGTTGAGAACCTATAGCAAGGGGGCTCTAATTCTATTTTTGAGTTGACCGGGTCAGTCGGTCAACTCACTTAAGTCTACTGGCTAGAGGGTTCGATGGTCAATGGTAGGCCGGTTTCCCCTTTTCCTCTCACTGGTCGATGGTGTTCTTCTCTCAGTGGCAGCGGGGCATTCACCCTTATCCCGCAGGGAACAAGGGGCAACAATGACAGTTCACAGGATAAGGAATTGACAAGAAAAGTGAGGGTTTCTCTTATCCCCCAAGGGGGAAATGTTGAAAAAATGATGTTGCTGGATAAGAATCAACAAAGACAATCAAATACTTATGTTGTGGAATCAAGAAAGGACTCAAGGCATGTCGCAGGATAAGGAAATAAGGGCAAAACCAATGGGACCTTATCCCATGAGGTAAAATGAAGGAGTGCAAGGCACCACGGGATAAGGATGGTCGATGGTGGGAGGACTTTTGGCTTATCTTGCGATGTTTCTAGGGTAGCAGTGGCATCTCGTAGGGTAAGGAAATGTTATGGAAAAGCTCAAATGGCTTATCCCGCAGGGTAAACAGAGACAAGAAAGCATGTCGTGGGATAAGAAGACATGAAAGAACAAAGGCAATGGCTTATCCTGCAGGGGTGAACCGATAGTGAAAGGGACCCATGGGATAAGAAAAGAAGCAGGATCATAGAGAGTCTTATCATGTGGAGTAAAGATGGACCTGTGGAGATACTGTGGGTTATGAATGCAAGACCACTCAGCTGTTAAACACAGTAAGGAAGCATGGACACCGGGTGCCACGTCAGCTATCAACAGTCGTTGGATCTTCATAAAGCTCGATCCAACAACGATGTTTTAATCTTTTGTTGGGCTTTTGAAAGCGCTTACATGGTGAGATCTCGTGTGTCTATCTACATGCGAGATGTCTTGATCGACGACGAAGGTTCAAATTCAGAGTGGTCATTAGCATTTAGTTTCTCTATGCGCAGTGGTTGTCGACCCATTGGTCGAGGACATTTTTTGCTCAGTCATCACCCGATCTTGGTCAGATTTTCTTCCAACCACCAATTTTCAGATGCCATTACTCCATAGGTGACTTTTGTGGGTCGATTTCAGATGCCACCATGCCCTCTTGAATGTAGAACAAAGACTTTTGTCCTTGCAAGTGTGCTCAACCATGCTTGTCGGCAGGGTTTTATTCACCAAGGCGTGGTTTTCACTTTTCCAAAGGCAGAGGACGCTTCCAGAGCTCGATGAAGCATCCCATCAGATCAAACTTTGATCTAATCTTTTTCTTCCCTCTCGAATTTTTGTAACCTAACCTAGGCAAGGTTAGGGTTTTTGCAATTGTAACCCATCTAAGTTATGCCTGAATTATAAAGGCAATTTTATAACATTTTCTCAGGATCTTCTCCTTTTTTCTCTAGCAATAATCCATGAATTCTACAACTGTAAAATCACCTTGCCTCTCATTATTAGAATTCGCTTGCCTTACCTAGTTTCATTTTATGCAAATTGTGTATTTTCTTTACCTGGTTGTGTGAATGCATCTTTTATTTCTTTCTTAACATCTATAATAGTTTTGATCCCTCTTGGAGTGGCATCCAAGAACATTGTCTGTTCCTCTGCTATTGTTAAGAATTCCAACCTTGACTCGGTCTTAGAAAGCTAGATTTAGATAGGAACTAGTGGATCTTTGGGTGGTTTTGTCAATGTCTTGTGCAGTTACAGATGGGGTAGATCAACTTTTAGTCTAGGTGCGAGCCTTATTTCCCTTCTTTCATGCAACCCTTCCCTCTCTCCCTTTTCCCTGTCAGAACATAGGTTAGTTTTATTAGTGTTGGGTTGGTTCAATGCCTGCATCAGATTGGAAAGGAAGTCGGCCTTCTCCGGAGATTCAACCTCACAACAGTGCAAGGTCCCACACTTGAGAGGTTGTTTCCATGCTTCACAAGGTTGGTGATCAATCCTAATCACCAAGGGTGAATACTTTTGTGACATCAATTTTGGCACGTCCGGTGGGACAAAATTTCAACATATCTCCTAAGGATTCAATGTTGCTCTTAGAAACCCAACCTTTGGAGGCAATCAATCAAGAACTTGGTGACTCTGAGGAACAAATTCAGACTCTTGGTGAGGATCAGCTATCATTTTACATGCCCAGAATACAAACCAGAGCATCTTCTAGAGGTAATTTCCAATACTTTGATCTTTCATATTCAAATTCTAGAAGAACTAGAGGTAGGCTTTCATTGTCACCAACAAGGGGAACTCAAGGGGAATCACCTACACCCTTAAGGTCTCAATCTACCCCTCCTTTTATCAGATTAGCACAATCTAGAGGCCCTGCCATCCATATCAACATACCCCTATTTGCTATGGAAGTGTCAAGAGAACATACCTTTGTCACTTTCAATGGTGGCAGTCCTTTAGTCCTTGCCCAAAAGAATGATATTCCAGTAGCAGCCTTGAAGGCTATACCTTTTTTTACTAGAGAAACATCTACCTCCCCTGAAGAACATATCCAGGATGTGGCAAGCATCTGCACTGTGTTTGATGTCACTGAGGACAATGTTGCAGTGAGGCTTCTCGCCTCCTCTTTCAAGGGAAAAGCCCTCCAAAGGTATAGAGGGCTAGCTCCTAACTCCATTCCTAATTGGTATGAGTTAGGAGAAAAGCTTTGCAAACATTTTGGAGACAAAAGTGACCATCTATCACTTATGGAGCAACTGACCACAATTAAAAGAGCACCCCATGAGTTCATGGGTGATTTCAATTATAGATTCCAAAAAACATGGGATAGGATCCCATCATTGGTGAAGCCTTCATCAAACCATGTTTTTCTATATTATCTTAAGGCTTTGAATAGTGATATTGTAGCTATGATTCAATCCATGGGAGGAGATAATCTCCCATTAGCTTATGAGACTGTCGTAAGGGCAGAAAATTGCTTAATACAGGCAGGAAAGTTGTCTCCTAGGCCCCCAATGCCCTTATTTCTAGAGGCTCCTACCCAATAGCCTGTTTTAGAATCAATACCAATGACATCTACAAGTCAAATGCTTACACCTACACCTCCTCCACCTTCTAAGATTCCAGAGCTCAAGGTTTTAGTGCAAAATATTAGCCAACAGATGCAAGGGTTTGGAAATGATTTGGTCCTAGTCAAGAGATAGTTGTCACGGGCTAGCAATAGGCCTTATCGGCCCCAAAACCAGAATTATCAGTAGTAGATGCCTAATTTTCAAGGGCAAAACCAATGGAGTAATGTTAGGTCTTTGAACAGTTTGAATCCCATAACTGGGAGCACCTCAAAGGCTATAGTGCCAGTTCAGAACAATCTTGCTCATGACCAATATTGGTGTGTTCCATGCAACCAGCCACATAACCAGGTCTCATGTCAGAATGGTGAGTTTTCTCAAGCCCTAGTACCACAAGAGGAGCCAACAAGATCAGAGCAGAAACAATTTGTTGATTGTCCCAGTCATACACAGGGGGATACAACTTTCGTGAATTGGCAGGAGGCCAATTTTTGTGGAATGAATCAGACAAGTGGAGATAATGTGGCCAACAACACAAGATAAAAAAGGAGGGCCATAGATCCTAGTGCAAATTCTGTAGCAGCAACTTAGACTCCATCTGTAGCTCAAGTTTCTCAACCTGTCCTACAGATTACAATGCCAAAGACCCTTGACAATTTGACTTCTTCAAACAAAGAGAGATACTTGATGCAAAAAGTCAAGGAGGGGGAGCCACCTAAGACCCCTATAATATCAAAATTGAGCCTTGTTGTGGAAAAGGTCCCTACTAAGGTTGCCATTCCCTTCAATATTATTGAACAGATGAAGAGGGTCAACCTCAATGTATCTATGCGGGATGATCTTGATATCCCATCTCAAAGATACCTACTTCAAGAAGCCCTAAAGGGGATGGATATTGTAGGAAGTACCAGCCAGAGTTGCAATTCTTGAACTTCCACAAGCTTGGTGCAACCTTTGGAGGTAGAGAATTATAAGAAAATTAGTAAGCCTCCTCCCTTTTATCTGCCATTAATCATAGGAGATAAAATTGTTTATAATTGCATGATAGATAGTGGGGCTAGTAGTTCAGTCATGCCTAAGGATATAGCTGACTGCCTAGGTATCAAGTATGAACCTATAACAAGGGGGGTGGTGCATCTTGATGGCACATTAGTTCAGACTGTGGGAGTCATTAAAGATTTAAATCTAATCTTGCATGCATGCCTGGGTTGTAGTGTGTTGCAAGACATCTCAGTAATTGACCTCCCTGCTTATTTTTCCATTTGTTTATCTAGGGAATTCACTGCCAAGATAGGTGGCTACCTATCTTTTGACTGGTCTCACATGTTGTTTAGGACAAGATATGGTACCAAAGTCACCATTAGGGATGAACCCATTGCCAATGATCATATAGAGCCCTATACCCCAAGTCCTATCAACACGAATTGTACCCTCCATGAGGAGAAAGAAGAAATTTTATTAAAGGAACATGCGACTCAATTAGATGAGGTTCATGATTGCCTACTTGATGAGTGGGCAAATGCATTTCAATTTGACCCCATTGATAAGGTCAATGGTATCGGCCTGGGTCCATATTGTATACATGAAGAAGACACCCCCATTCTCAATCTTTCAAAGGAAGACAATGATATGTAGGGGATATGGGATATGTTATTTGATGGTTCAAGGAACAAAAATGGTGCAGGGGTTGGTGTATTGCTGATATATCCCAAGGGGGAGAAATATTTCTTTTTTGTTAGACTTCAATTTAGTTGCACTAACAATGTAGCTGAGTATGAAGCTTTGATCTTGGGTCTCCAAACAACGCATAGGAGAGGGATCAAATCTTTAAAGGTGCATGGGGACAATGACTTGGTTGTAAATCAGGTTAGAGATCAGAATATTACCAACAACAACCTTATCAAGTCCTACAAGCATAGAGCATGGGACCTAATTGAGGGATTTGAGGCCTTCAATATTTCTAGTGTCCCTAGAAATCAGAATAAACATGTTGATAGACTAGCAGCTGTAGGTGCCCAACATGACATTCCATCTCATGTTGCAGCAGGGAAAGAACAATAGATCAGATTGGTGGTGAGACCTGCAGTGCCTGATAACCAAGTGAATTGGTAGGTCTTTGATTCTGATCAGCAGATTGTGAGCTTCCTGCAAGATGAAGCAGAGTTCTCACATAGGAAGCAGGGCATGCTACAAGACCAGTATGGAGATCAAATCATGCAGCTCGGATCTAACAAGTTGCCCAAGGGGTTGATCACCTTGGAGGGGATCTTCAACCATGATGATCAAATGAAAGGGAAAGCAATGAACCTAGCTACCAAGAAAGGAGACTACAAATCAATAACCATGGCACAAGGAAAATCTCTCAATTTGGGAAAGGTATGTTCCCAATCAGATCAAAATACTTTTGTTAATCTCTCTCAAGAATATAATGATATTTTTTGTTTTACCTATGAGGATCTAAAAGGGTTTGATCCTAGTCTAGCTGAACATACCATAGAGTTAGATCCTAACGCTAAACTAGTCAGGAAAAAGAAAAGGCCTATAAATCCCAAGATTGAGCCTTTGACGAGGAAAGAGCTATCCAAGCTTATATAATCTAGTGTTATTTTTCCAATTAAGCCTTCTTCTTGGGTAGCTAATCTTGTTCCAGTTAGGAAGAAAAATGGGGAAATTAGACTGTGTGTAGACTTTAGGGACCTCGATAGAGCCTCCCTTAAAGACCATTATCCCCTCCCTTCCATGGAACAAACTCTAGCCAAAGTTAGTGGCTTTGAAAGATTTTCATTCTTGGATGGATACTCAAGTTATAACCAAATCTTAGTCCAAGAATCTGACCAATACAAGACTGCATTCACTACTAAAAGGGGCACTTATGCCTATTGTAAGATGCCTTTTGGACTAACAAATGCAGGTGCAACTTTTTAGAGAGCCATGGATATGGCTTTTAAGGGAGTATTAAACGAATTTGTACTAGTATATCTTGATGATATTACTTTATACTCCAAGCATGCGACATACCACTTTTTTCATCTTGAGCAAGTTTTCAAAAAGTGCAGAGAATATGGTGTCTCCTTGAACCCCAACAAGCGTGTATTTGCCACTAATCAGGGAAAACTACTTGGACACATTGTATCCAAAGATGGCCTGGCTATAGACCTAGATAAAGTAGAAGCCATTGTGTCTCTTCCACTTCCACATCATAAGAAAGGACTTCAAAGCTTCCTTGGAAGAATCAACTTTGTTAAAAGGTTTATCCCAAACCTTGCAGCTTTGGTTAAGCCTCTCACAGGCATGCTAAAGAAGGACCTACCCTTCAAATGGACTAAGGAAGGGAAGGATGGCTTTGATCAGATCAAACAGGCCATTGTTCAAGTTCCTGCCCTAGTAAATCCGAACTATGAGAAGGATTTCATCCTTTACACCTTTGGAGGAGAATCTAGCATATCTGTTGTCCTAACACAGTTAAATCAGGATAATCTAGAGTAGCCCATAGATTTTTTCAGTGAAGGCCTAAAAGACTATGAACTTAGGTACATCTATGTGGAAAAACAAGTCATCACAGTTGTGAGAGCATTAAAAAAGTTTAGACACATGTTCTCAAACAACATGATTAAGGTCCCACATGCTAGTGTTAAGGACTTCCTTCTCAACAAGGATATGGGTGAGAAGAGAGCTGGATGGATCACTAAGGTCATGGAGTATGACCTTGACATCAAAATTACCAGGTTAGTGAGGGGAAGACGACTCTGTGATCAATTCAATTCATCTTTTAAGGAAGAGTTAGAGACCTCTCGCTTACTGTAGGAAGAAGAATAGGTTGGTTGGAGGTTATGACTGCCTTCCTGGAAGATGACAAATATCCCTCCCACTTTGATAGAGCCAAGAGAAGGCATCTCAGATTGCAGTCCATCCCCTATGCCTTAGTGGATGGTATATTACTCAAAAGAAGCCTAGATGGTGTCTTGCTGAGGTGCATCCATGGAGACCAAACCGACGAGTTGTTAGAGGAATTTCATAATGGGCCCTCTAGTGGCCATTTCTCAGTGAAAACTATAGCTATGAAGATCATGAGAGCGGGTTATTATTGGCCTTCTCTATTCAATGATGCTCACAAATGGGTTAGACAGTGCAAAGAGTGTGCACTTTTTGTAGGTAAGTAGAGATTAGCAGCTATGCCCCTTCATCCCATCTCTGTTGATCAAACTTTTGTACAATGGGGGCTTGATTTCATTGGCCCTATCAATCCAATGTAAAGTGCAGGCCACAAGTGGATTTTGGCTGCCACGGTTTATTTCACAAGATGGACAGAGTTTGTTTCTTTGAAGGATGCAACCAAGGATTCAATGGTTCAATTCCTTGAGGGGATTGCAACCAGATTTGGAGCCCCTTCTACCATCATATCAAACAATGTCAAGGCCTTTGTGGGATCTTAGATCAGTCTATGGGCAATCCAGCATGATGTGTTTTTGAAAACATCATCAAATTATTATCCCCAGGGCAATGGCTTAGCTGAGTCCTCTAACAAAAATCTCATTAGAATCATCAAGAGGAATCTTGAGGACAGTAAGAGGTCATGGCACCTCAAGTTGGGAACAACCCTATGGGTTGATAGAATTACTCCCAAGAGGGCTTTGGGAAACTCACCCTTCATGCTAGTATATGGAAGGGAATCTAGGCTCCCTCTATCCCTTGAGTTGCCATCCCTGGACTTGGCACATCAGCTGGAGCTCTTGGAAAATGATGTCTTGTTAGTAGGGTGTGCTGAACTTATAGAGCTTGAAGAGGTTAGGGAGAAAGCCAAGCATACTTTAAATGTACATCAGGGATAGGTGAAGAGACATTTTGACAAGAAATCCATTTTGAGGACCTTCCAAGTCAGAGATTTTGTCCTAAAATGGGACGCTGACAGAGTAAAACCTGGGAAATACTCAAAATTTGATGCAATATGGAGTGGTCCCTATGTGATTACAGGCTGCAAGGAGGCTAATGCTTTCAAGTTAACCAGTTTGAAGGGAGAAAATCTCCCCATTAGGGTGAATGGGATTCACCTTAAAGCATGCACTTAAGGGTTAATGTCGCAACTTATGTTGTAAATATTGTAATTTATGTTCTACTGCTTTCCAACAAGTGTGTGCACATAGGCTATTCTCCAAAATGGTGAAGTTTTGATATTTTCTAGGGACAGAGTTTGTCTCTTTTGCTTCAAGGTTTGGACTCATTCCCAATGGATACTCAAAGACACCTAGTCTTTCCCTAAGCAGGCTTAGGGCCCCCTCCGAGTTGCCAAAATGTTGACCTTAATCTATCAACTTAGGGTCCAATCTAAGAGATGCTTTCCTGCATAAAATGTGTGTTATGTGTGCCTGCATAACCTTCGCATTATGCACTCTTCCTTGTTGAGAACATGTAGTGGCGGGGCTCTAATTCTATTTTTTAGTTGACCGGGTCATCTGGTCAACTCACTTAAGTCTACTAGTTGGAGGGGTCGATGGTCGAAAGTGGGCTGGTTTCCCCTTTTCCTCTCATCGGTCGATGGTGGTCTTCTCTCAGTGGCAATAGGGCATTCACCCTTATCCCATGAGGAACAAGGGGCAACAATGGTAGTTCACATGATAAGGAATTGACAAGAAAAGCGAAAGGGTTTCTCTTATCTCACGAGGGGGAAATGGTGACAAAATGATGTCGTGGGATAAGACTCAACAAAGACAAATTAAATGCTTATCCTGTGGAATAAAGCAAAGACTCAAGGCATGTCGTGGGATAAGAAAATAAAGGTGAAAACAATGGGACCTTATCCCGCGAGGTAAATTGAAGGAGTGCAAGGTGCTGCGGGATAAGGATGGTCGATGGTGGGAGGACTTTTGGCTTATCCCGTGAGGTTTCTAGGGCAGTGGCAACATCCCGTGGGGTAAGGAAGTGTTATGACAAAGCTCAAACCACTTATCCCATGGGGTAAATAGAGACAACAAAGGATGTCGCGGGATAAGAAGACATGAAAGAACAAAGGCAATGGCTTATCCCACAGGGGTGAACCGATAGTGAAAGGGACCTGCGTGATAAGAAAAGAAGTAGGAGCACAGAGAGTCTTATCCCACAGAGTAAAGATGGACCTGTGGAGATGCTGCAGGGTATGACTGCAAGGCCGCTCAATGGTCAAATATATTAAGGAAGCGTGGACCCCGGGTGCCACATCAGCTATCAACAATTGTTGGATCTTCATAAAGTTCGATCCAATGACGATGTTTTAATCTTTTGTTAGGATTTTGAACACGCTTACATGGCGAGATCTCGCGTGTCTGTCTGCATGCAAGATCTCTTTATCAATGATAGAGGTTCAAATTCAAAGTGGCCATTGGCATTTAGTTTCTCTGTGCATGGTGGTTGTGTACCCATTGGTCGAGGACATTTTTTGCTCAGTCAGTGCCCTATCTTGGTCAGATTTTCTTCCAATGACTAGTTTTCAGACGCCATTACTCTAGAGGTGACTTATGTGGATCGATTTCAGACACCATCATGCCCTCTTCAATGCTAAACAAAGACTTTTGTTCCTACAAGTGTGCTCGACCATGCTTGTCGGCAGGGTTTTCCTCACCAAGGTGTGGTTTTCACCTTTTTAGAGGTAGAGAACGCTTCTGAAGCTCGATGCAACATGCCATCAGATTAAACTTTGATCTGATCTTTTTCTTCCCTCTCAGATTTTTTGTAACCTAACCCGGGCAGGGTTAGGGTTTTCTCAATTGTAACCCATCTGAGTTATGCTTGAACTATAAAGGAAATTTTGTAACATTTTCTCAGGATCTTCTCCTTTTTTCTCTAGCAGTAATCTATGATTTCTGCAACTATAGAATCACCTTGCCTCTCATTAATAAAATTTGCTTACCCTAGTTTCATTTTATGCAAATTGTGTATTTTCTTTACCTGTTTGTGTGAATGTATCTTTTCTTGCTTTCTTAGCATCTATAATAGTGTTGATCCCTCTTGGAGTGGCATCCAAGAACATTGTTTGTTTCTCTGCTATTGTTAAGAATTACAACCTTGACTTGGTCTCATAAAGCTAGATTTAGATAGGAACTAGTGTATATTTTGGCAGTTTTGTCAATGTCTTGTGCAGTTATAGGTGGGGTAGATCAACTTTCAGTCTAGGTGTGAGCCTTACTTCCCTTCTTTCATGCAATCCTTCCCTCTCTCCCTTTTCCCTGTCTGAACATAGGTTAGTTTTATCAATGCTGGGTTGGTTCAACACCTGCATCAGATTGGAAAGGAAGTTGGCCTTCTCTGGAGATTCAACCTCACAACAACGCAAGGTCCCACACTTGAGAGGTTGTTTCCATGTTTCACAAGGTTGGTGATCAAGCCTAATCACCAAGGGTGCATACTTTTGTGACAACAGTAGCCACAAAAGAATGCATAGCTGAGATAACCAGACTACCTGTAGTTGGAGAAAAATGCTGGCTTGATGATGATTGTAATGAATTCATCATATGTTGTCACTAATGAAACACATACACACACATATGTTTATATTGTCTACCGATATAACTTCAATTTGTTTATACTACAACCGTTATGTAAGAGGTTATACTATGAGGGTTTATCTCTAACCGGTACTTTGTGACAACCGGTATATGCATAGAAGACAACCAATGGATACTCCCTAGTCAACATCAAGATGAAGATCAAGCGGAGATTATATAAGGAGATTCAAGGATAATGGTTCATATATTTAACTCTAACCGGTATTGATTGTTCCAACCAGTATTCATTGATTTTGTGACGAGTTACCACAAATCGTGATGAGTTATCCCACTGACAAATTTTGGCGGTATTTTTGTGATGTGTTATGATCACTTGACCAGATACACTACACCTAAGAAATTGTGTTATGATTTCTTATGGCCGACATGAAATCTTAATGTCTATATATTGACATTACAATGAATTATTTCATATGAGTGAAAGTGTTATGTTGTGTGCGAAAGACAAAAGAGTTAAGTTGCAGAGTATGTAGAAGAGAAGTGTCGAATATGCTTAGAAGGATCTGATCAAGCAATTATTGTGCTACTCAGATAGATCAAACCAATCTTGTTGTTTTCTAACAATCACAATAGAATTCAAATCCCCTAACTAGGTAAGCTCTAACAAGCTTCTTTGTATAGATCCTCTAATAGGGTGATCCATTAGTTTGGGTTCAAAAATCCTCCACCGAGGTTACTCCTAACAGGGTACTACTTTAATAGGGTATAAGCTTCTAATCAAGCTTTGGGATCTCTAACAAGATTCGCTCCTAGAAGAGCACTTTGTAGACCCTAACCGGACAGTTATCCATTACTGTAGATAGTTAACTTGTGAGTTCCATCTCACCATGGTTTTTACCTATTTGGGTTTTCCACATACAAACACTTGTGTTATGGTGGATGTTTTACTTATTGTGGATGTTGTTATAACATTTTGGATTACATGCATTGTGATTAAAAGTTGGTTTTTTATTATGGGAAAAGAAGGTTTTGAAGGGATCCTGAAACCCTTTACAAAAGATCCTTAAAAGATAATAGCATTAAGAAACATGAAAAGACTGACTGCCAAAAAACCAATACAGTTATGGGCAAAAATCAGCAAAAAAGCCCAAGAAAACCAGCCACATCCAACCAAAACATAAAAAAGACAGACAACAAATTACTTAATGTTTTTTAGGGCATTAGCCAAATTTTCTCTAATCCCTTGCAAATCTTTAATATTATCTCTAAGCTTAGGGATATCCTTGGAAGAGGTCACAATAGCTTTTTTCATGCTTGCCCTTGTTCTTTTTGCCGCACCACCAGGAGCACTTTCCACTATCCCCGCCTCGATAGCATCCTCATCAATATCTAGGTCCACGACAAGTTTGGAGGTGCTGGAACCATCAAGGAACTTGATAATTTCCTCTAAATTCTTAGTCACAGAGGTAAGGATATCCGAATTCATTACCAGAAAGTTTTTCATATCTGTTTTTCCTTCCTCCAGATTACCAATATGAGCTTCCAGCCTCTCCACTTTTTCCTCCATACCTTTATTCCATTGTTCCTGGTTTATTTCAGCTTTCTTCCCTTTCTCTTCCTGTTGCTTATCAGTTTTTTCCAGATTCTTGATTCCTTCATAAACCCACCTGTCAAATCCCATACCAGCCTCAGACTGGTTTTTGAGTTTATCCAGAATTATCCCCTCTCTAGTTTTATCCTGATCCCTGCTCAAATTATCCTTGTCCTTCTCCTGCATAGTTTCCTTGTCCTTCTCCTACTCAATTTCCATTTCCCTTTCCTCATTAATCTTATTGTCCTGCTCCTCCATTAGCTGGCTCTTAACATTTCTTATGCTCACACTATGGGTGGGACTATTTTGATCAGAAACATCCACAGCTCCTCCTTCCTCTTCCCCCACTTCCTCTTCCTTCGAGCGCTCTCCTCTCCTTCAAACTCATCGGTCTCCATCTCACTTCCATCTTTTCCAATGTCCTCTAAATCAATCTTCGTATCCTTTTGATTACCCTTGTCCTCTTGAATTTTCTCCACAGTAGCTTTTTTTCCCTTTTTGCTTTGTGTCAACTCATCCTTGCTAGGCCCGCGTTCCTCCATCTTCCTTTTTGAATAAAAGTTTTGCTAAGTTCATCTACCGGTTAGTGTTTGAAGTAGTTTCATTTTTGGTGTCACTGATTCACCCCCCCCCTCAGTTCTTTTCAAGTCCATCAATTGGTATCAGAGCCTAACTTCTTTGAAGCCTAATCACTTAGAAGGGAGCCTTGAAACCACCATGGGGGACATGAGCTACTTTGAGATGGCTAGAGAGCTAGAAGCTAGCAGAAATGAGCTTGAAACCCTTAGGGTCAAACTGAAAGCTTCACAAGTCAAAAGGAGAGAGCTTACTGAACAACTGTTAGAGATATCTGATAATAGTTCTTCAGACGAGGCCAATATTGATGCTTTAGCTGAGGAGGTTGAAAAGTTAAACTATGAAAAGCTAAATCCAAGAAGAGAGCTAGAAGGTCTTACTATTCGCATGAGTCAGGAACTGGAAGCTAGAAGAGCTACTGGAGATCTTATCAAGGAAAGAGATCATGAGATTGCCAAGATCAAGTGAGAAAATGCTACCTTTCATGAGCATTTGAATGCTGAAAGAGAAGAGAAGGAGAACTTACAGCTAGATCTTGAGTTAGCATCATCTCTAAGAGAGAACCTGCCAAAGCATAATGAAGATCTCATCAAATAGCTTACCGAAGATAATGAGAAATTGGAAAAGTTGAACAAGAGTTCTACCTTGCTTGAAGAACAAATTCAATCACAAAGGATGAAAGGTGATACCTTTGGACTTGGTTTTCACACATTTGAGAAAGGTGAATCCTCTAGTACCAAGAGCAACACTCTTAAGAACAAATCTGCTCCTAAGGCCAAAATGCCTACCGGTAAGAAGGTCTTTAAACCTGTTTGTGTTGTTTGCCATAAACCTGGCCACACTGCAAATGTTTGTAAAGACAAACCTAACAGAAATGCAAGCTACAATACTAATACTAGGTATGTGTCCAAGAAATTTTAAGGTCATTGCTTCACATGCAGAATGTATGGACATAGATTTGTTGAGTGCAAATATGGAGCAAACAATCCTATACCACATATGCATCCAAGACCGAATGGAAATTGGATGAGGAATTTTGACAACCGGGTCAACATGAACTGGAAAAGACCCTACGACAACCGGTTTAGTCCATTTGAGATGGAAAAGGTAACAAATGTCATTTGCACCATCTGTAATAGCTTTGGTCATGTGGCTATGAACTGCAGAAGAAGAATTGGGAGAGGAAATGCAGGACCTTGGAAATCATCTGGTATGGCCTGCTATCACTGTAACAAACCGGTCAATTATTATAAGGATTAGAAAGAAAAGAAGAAATGTAATGTTGAAGAAACTAGAGAGGAAATGAATCGGATATGGAAGAAGAAAAGTGACGAATCACCTGGAGAAGAAACTGTTCCTTCACCCAATGAAGAGGACCCTGCACCGGTGAGTTAAGCCTTTTAAATATGGCTAAGGGGAGCTTAACAGTAAATCCACCTTCGGACCCCTTGAGATAAATGAGCGGTAAGAGAATTTTGAAGCATGAAATTTTGATAACTTTTTGTCAATATGTTATCAATTGGTTTTCTCCTTGAGCGGTGAAATTAGGGTTTGTAACCCTAACAGGTGAGCATTTAATGCAGAAGGTAAAAAGGATAAAAGCGAGTTTTTACTTTGTTATTTTTACCCTAACGCATTTGAGAGAGAAATTTGGAGCGCTTGCTGAGCTAAGAAAGATTGTTGGTTGATCATTGTCGAAGTTGCATTGTGATTTGCAATCAAGCTGATTTGAAGGTTGCAGAAGATCGAGCTGGTGTGCACTTGGGCATTCAACCAGTAAACGAGGCAGCATGCATAAGAAAAGGTATTTATTTGAAAATCCTGCTTGGAATCTTGTTCATCCATAATGACATCATCTTCAAAGACTGTAGAAAGGTTAATGATTACATCTGAGCCAATGGAAGTAGTAGAGGCAGAACAAATTGTGTCGTATAATGCATTATCACAAGTTCCGAGTGGAGTTTTAGTAAAAGGAGATTTGTCAAGTTATATTGACTGTAAGATAGATGATCTAGGATCACTATACATTTACACTTAGCTAAAATCCCTCTGTGATGACAATGAAAATATTCAAACACAATATGATAGGGTTTTTGAGAAAGGTTTTCACAACGCCACTTATTTTCTAGAAGATTTTGAGGAAGAGCATATAAGAATCATTTTGAGTCGGGTTCATGGTTAGAACATGTACTTAGAGAGAACTCACACAATTACCAAGGAAGCCATTCAAGCTATAACTGGTTATTTCTCAATCGGTGTAGTACCTGAGCTAAGACGAATTTCAAAAGAAACGGTATACTCTCTAACCGGTTCAACATCTGACAAACATGCTTTTTCTGTTAACAATATCAAAGACCCTATGGTGAAATTGGCAGCAATGGTGATAGGCTACTAGGTATTTTATTCCAGTAGACTAAATAGTGTTCCATCAGCAGCAGTACACATAGCTTACAAGATGATAGCTGAAAATGTAGATTATGATCTTTGCGAGGCTATTAGAAGACAACTGTTTCTAAATTTGCAATCTATCAAGAAGGACAAAAGTCTAAAGTTCAAGTATGGATAACTATTGGTGGGGTTATTCTTTTGTTTTCAAAATTTGCTACCAGGAATAGGTGATATTGAATGGTCAAAGGACCTACCAGTATCAGCACAAATCAAGAAAAACATCAAGGCTGTAAAGAATACTTTTCCTGCTGCTATGAATAAGTATTTCAATGAGTTTTAGAAGAAGATGAGCATGAGAATGAGATTGCCTGAAGATGTGGTAAGTCATTTTGCAAAAGATATTGTTTTTACTGTTACCACTGATTTTTGTTTGATGCAAGCAATTGAGCTGAGAGAAGAGGAAATGGAAGACATGAGTTATGAGGTGAACCATGACCTACTGGTTGGTTATGCTAATACCCTATTAGCATATCCTAAAGATAAAAAGAAGGAAAAACTAGATATTGTGGTATTCCAGGATGCACATGACAAAACCAATATTGCTCCTACCACAAGTGGGAAAGGAAAGAAAAAGAAAACTGGTGAAGCACCTCTAGTGATAAAGAATACAAGGGTGACTCGGATAATACAAGGGTGCTTCTGCAAGTCAAGAAGAAAGAAGGATGCACTTACCAATTCCTCCAACATTCATGTATCCAGAATTGTTGTTTCAGATGTACCAAACCATTCAAGAGGAACATGAAACCTAGAAACAAGAGAAGGAAAAATTGCAGAATGAAATCAATAGGAAGGATAAGGAAATTCTGAAATTGAAAGCCAATTTGGGAGAGGTCATGGAGTTAGTCCCTCAAATTGTGCAATGTTGGCCTCCACCCTGAGTATATTTTTTATACTTAAAAGAACTATATCTTTCCTACCAGTTATCAAGGGATTTTTCTAGTTTATGTTCTTCTCTGCTAACCCCAAGAGAGTTTCTATGTGCATATGAGACTTCAAATTATATTGACAAAAACTTTCTTTGTGAGTTATATTTGCATAATTATGCAGTTCCAGTTGACACTCATTAGAACCCTTTGTTATACATTGGTGATGTTCAGCTCAAGGCATTCATGTCTTACATCTAGAATCAGAATAGTTCTAGGGGCAACAATTTAGGCAATATAGGGATCTAGAATTAACTTTTCCATTACAATTAATAGCTAAGACATCTAACTCAGACAATGTATTGTACCAATGGAATCAGCTTTTAAATGACAACAAGAACAAAGACCTTGTTTTGATAAAAAGGGAACATGTGTACAAAGAATATGAAGCAATGGCCAAGACTTCAGGATGCATGGTGTTTGGATAACTTTCTCAATGATGGAATGGGTTGCCAGATGAGTTAAAGTAGCGGGAACCACACTCTCCGCAGAACTACCATGCAATGTTGAAAAGGGCAATCAGGTACATCCAATTGGGAAGATAATTGTAGGAAAGGTGGATTCCTCTCACATTTCACTCTCCACTTTTACTATACCCTGTTCTAGATTGTTAGAACCTTTAGACATATGACAAAGAAGGTGAGGATGCCCATTGGAAAGAAATAGAAAAAAATCAGGTTTTTTATTGGGATCCATATGTTCAGGCTACAGGGGAGACAGAGGTGACAGGTTTGAGGAACATGCAAATGCTTGAGGACAAGCATTAGTTAGGTTGGGGGGAAATGATGAGTCATCTTTTTTGGCTATTTTATATGAACTTTATGTTATGTTAGATTTGTCATTTTGTGACTCAGACATAATGCTTGAGATAGATATAAGCCTTTTTGTGTTTAACCTATGAACTTTTTTATCTATTAAACAACCTTATAAATGATATACTAAATCCATTTTAATGATAAGAGAATGCTTGATTAAATGTTGATTAAAAGTAGTATTGTTCAAATAAATGTTGTGTGTCTTAACTTTTGTGTATACAGCTAGAGGAAAGACCAAGTCAACAAAGGACATTTATTGCCGATTCAAAGAATTGCATTCTTGATCAAATAGAAATGTTGAACCAGTCAAGCCAACAACTGTTAACTATCACAAAACTCCTAGTTGCGGTTGATGCAGTTCTTGCTTCAAAACATTTGTCGATTTGTTTTAGAGGAAAACTTGGCCTATATTTGTGCATGAGACTGGGTCCTAGAATGATTTATTCTTCTATGCTTTTATTTATAATAAAAGTCATCCTCCTAGTTTGTTTGGAGTGGATCGACTGTGTAGTTAGTTAGTTGTAGAATCTCTTATAAATTCATCGGTTAGAGATGGAGAATGTAATGCAATTTTATCTTACTTGAGCACCAAGTGTACCTTGTTTCCTAGTTGAAAATAATAAAGAGATTTCAGTTATATCATATTCACCGTAAAAAAGTATCAATGTGTTTATGATGCTTTTGTAATCTTTAGATTTGGTTAAGATTCTGGAGGCTCACCCAAGGGGGCCCACTTGGGGAGCATCCACATTCATTTACTTTTATTCTCTTATGTGTGAATTCATTAGAAATCTTATGTTAGTTGGTTAGAATCTTTTTGTTGATTGTCCTTCAGCCATAGAAACTCCATTCTGTGACACTTCCTGCAGCCAAAGGAAAACATATTTTTATGATTACTAGTTGGTTAGTTCATTTTCTGCATAAAGTTATAAGTTTCATATTAAGTAGATTAAGTTGATATCAGTAGAACCAAATCTAGAATTTAGTGCTCTCCATCAATTTCTTATTTAGGTGCTTTAAGCTTAAGTTAAGTATTCCTTATGAGTTTCTTGGTGCACATATAGTGCAAACCTATTTCAAGTATATGTTCCTGGGTTGACAAGTGAATGAGCTTATGATTAATGAATTAGTAGTAGAATGATGCAGAGAATTGAACCTTACAGTCAAGAAAATGTGTCTTAATTACTAGGGAATTATTAGGAACCAACATTGGTTATTTAGGTGGTAACTAGTTCATTGGAGTACAAACCCTAGTGTGTGCAGTAGTGTAAACATACAATAGTTAAAAGGTTATAGTTGATGTATAACTAAGTCAAATAAAATAGTTAAAAATTTTGTGAGAAAGAATAAGAGCATTAAATTTATGGTATAGGCCTAGGACATTAGTTTTGGAGGAGGCAATGTAAAACACATGTTACAACATTCAAAGTTGGATTCTAAAACTAAAAAAGTCCATTTTCAATGGATATAAATAAATGAGATACATGATTTGGAATCTAGAAACCTTGAAGGTTCTCTACTAAAGGGATATTGCATTCAAGGACCTTAGTGTAAATCCTAAAGTTAAAAAACCAAAGAATACTAAAAGTGAGAGGGTACATTTTGAAACAAAAATAGATCAATAGAGTGTATTAAAAGTTGAATAGGTTAATGGACATGATAGTTTGATCAAGAAGAGGAAATGCCATCTAATGCAAAATTTGAAGAACAAGGTGTGAATACAATAAGAAGTTCTTCACCACAAGTTGTGAAAAGGTTTGTTGGTCAATAGAGATAACCTAAGAGGTACAATCCACCAAATTTATATTATGTCTTTTCTTTAACTTGTACTAATAGTGAACCAAGTTCTACGGAAGAGGATCTCACTTCCATGGAGGAAAAGCTTTGGTAAAATGGCTTGAATGAAGATATGGTGGCACTAAAAGGATGCAAGAATTAAAATTTGGTGGATCTACCTAAGGATAGAAAACCAATTGACTACAAGTGGATAATTAAGGATAAGTTTAGAGTAGATGGATCACTTGATAAGTATAAGCATAGTTGGTGGCAAAGGGTTGTTCACAAGTTGAGGGAATATACTTTGGATAGATATTCTCCCATAATGTTATGTTTAGTTATATTATATTGTTGTTATCTATTGTTTCAACACTTGATTAACATTGAGAAAATTGATGTTTGTGTGGAAACTCAGAGGAGAAAATTTTAATGGAATAGCTTAAGAATACAAGGTGAAAGGTCAAGAAAACTAATTTATAAGGTGAATAGATTTTGTGTGGATTAAGACACTCTATGTGGATGTGGAACCAAAAATTTGATATGTGCTAGAATTAGTTTTTGGAAAAAGTGATATTGATCATTGTGATTCCCTCAAGAGGGTAAATGGTCATATTTTTATTATGCCATATGTTGATGGCATGCTTATCATTAGAGACAATAAAATATTAATTCAAGAACTTAAAACTAAAATATATAGAAATTTTAGTATGGACTTAGGAGTTGTGAAATATATTCTTAAAAGAGAGATGTGTAGGAATATCTAAGTAACAAGAAATTATGGCTAACCTAGAGGAAGTATCACGAGACAAATTTGTAAAGGTTTAGAATGTGAGACGATAAACTAGTAAGTTCCACTCTATCGATAGGTGCAAATTTTAATATGAAACAATGTCCTAAATTTGTAGAGGATTTGTAGGACATGAGAAAATGTTCCTTGCATAAGTACAATAGGAAGTCTCATGTATGTAATGGTTTGGACAAGAAATAATATTACTTGAGTAGTGGGAGTTCTAAGTAGGTTCATGGTACAACCAAATCAAGAACATTCAACACATGTAAAGAGTGTTCAATTTCTTGAAGGGAACTCTATGCAATTGCTTAATTTTTCATTATACTAATGGTATGGGTAGAGTTCTAAGTGTAAATATATTTATTGATTTTGATTAGATTAGAGATCTTGAAAACAAAATATTTACAAATGGATATGTGTTTATTTTGTCTAGTGAAGTAATTTGGATGAGAAAGAGGCAACAAGCAGTTGCTTTGAAAAACCACTAAGGTTGAATAAATGGCTGCAACACATGATTGTTAGGAAGCGGTGTATTTAAAGAGGTTAGGTAATAGTATTGGTTTTTATAGTCAAATAGTGTTGAAATATGATACGTAGAGTGCAATTCATTTGGTTAAGAATCATATTCACCATTTAAGGATAAAATATATTGATATGCAATAAAATTTTGTGAGGGAGATGATTGGGGATAGGAAAGTCCAAATGGAAAAAAATAAAACTTAGGTAAATACTACAAAGTCATTGTATAAACATGTAAGTGCTACAAAAAAATATAATGTTGAAAAGGATATGGATTTATTCAATTCTCAATCATGAGGTTAATCTCTTGGATTAAAATACTGCACTATCTCCTATAATAAATATCAATGAGGAGAATGTTGGGAATTTTGTGATATTCACCTAGAAGGATCCTTGTGAGTAAAGGTAACTTATAGCCTTATTTGCAATGGAATATGATGGAATACTATGAAATGCAATGAGTTTATAGTATTGAAAAATAGTATTATATGTTGATTAACATGTGATAATGATGTGTCATGGTGCATCATACATGACTTGTCTACATATGGGAGATGTGACAACCATCACAAGGTCCTAGAAGAAGAAATCACCATTGCATAGACATTTCGTACTTGTTGGAAGCATGATTAGTAATATTGGTGCACTTGTGACATAATTGGTTAATATTTTATAATCATCTAAAGGATGGTTAATGTCCCATAAGAAGATACAAAATACCACAAGAAATCTAGAGAAAAGATATGTGTTATCATAAGTGAAAAGCCGGTGATGATGGTTGCAATAAATATACCAATATCAAAAATATAAAGGTTGTAACTATTGTTTCATAGTGTACAATAGTGACAAATTTCATAAGGAGCTTGTCAATAATAAGATATCATAGTGATAATTATAGTATGATAACATCACATGTCTATGAAATATATTTTTGTGACTCCTAGTGTTCAATGAGTCAGTTATATAGTTGGATAGCTGGTATTCTTGTTAATACATCTATATATAATAGTTTGTATTGATGTGTCAAGGCTACTCAACAAACTCATTGTAATAGACATTGAAGATATTTGTACATTATTGGTGTGTAAATAGTTGATAAAACATAGAAAGGTATGTTGTGCATTAAGAATTTGTGAAATATTTTCCAATAGACCTTATTAAATTGAATTAGTGTTGATTTTGACTAATACAATTATGAACAACCATTGGTGGTGGAATTCATCCTATAAGGGTTTCTCACATTAAAATATGTCTTCTTTTCCACACACTATTTGATTGCTTTCATATGTGTTGCATTTTAGATCTAGTACATTTTGATTGTTAATTGAATACATAATATAATTAATATTAAAACAAGATATATTCAAATATGCAAACAAAACTATGTATATTGAACATCCTCCTATCACAAATCCTACAAACAAAATATTGAAGAACTATGAAAATAATTTTTTTTGAAGTGCATAATACAACTTTTATATGAGATTTCTCTCAATAAACTAAAAGTTTTTTGTCCTAGAGATCCATTCTTAAATTGATGAATGAACATAGATATGTGAACAATTTTAGCAAAGTTTTCATATGTAAAATATGAGATGTTGAAGTGAGGAAATTTCTAGCATTTTATAGATGTTGAAGGCCCAAATTAGACACTTAAATACCAATGCCACTCTAGCTGAAAATAGATAGTATCTTGTTCATAAAACCTTGTTATAGAATATTCTAAATATCATAAAAGTTGCATAAGGGCCATGAAGAAAATATATTATTTATTTTAGGTACACCAACTTGGTGAGATCCTGACTCCTAGCCTAGCGAACTAATTTCAAATTTCTTTAATGTGTTGGAAAGTTTTGTATTAAATTTACATTGAAAAATTATAGAAGCAAGATTTTTTTGGGCCCATAAATGCTTTCAAGACCTCAAAAAATAAAGTTTATGAAAAAATTAAGAAATGTCAAATATTAAGTATTAAATTAAAATTATGTTTCTATTATTTTCTCTAAGCCCATGAGAAATGTAGAATGGACTTTTGGGTCTCTAAATTAAACTATTAAAAAGGGTAGTTGTACACTTTTGAATTTTAATTTCTTTCTAATGTGTGTCATTGCCCCTAAGTGCACATTAATAATGAGGTTTTCAAACTTTGACGTGAACTAAAAAACTATTTGTGTTGAATTTTTCCTTTATTGAGATGAGTTACCTAGATGAAACATTCCCTTGATGATTGATCACAAATTTTGAAAAAAAATAAAATATTTACATAGTGTTTCCTTGCCCTTATGGAGGAACTAGACAATGGGTTTTGCAAACCAATCATTTTTCCCTTTATAATGTGTGTTCTTAGTCTCAAGCATGCACATATGAATGAAAGTTATCAAACACTTGTTTTTACTTATTTGAGGTATATCTTATTACCCAAGTGTGCACCTATGCATTGGAATGTGATCATGACTTGCACAAATTTCCCTAAGATAAATGTGCCCATATTTCCCCATGTGTGTGTATACACTAGTCTCCTTAAGTGTGAATTTGTTTCTCTAAGGGGTGCCTCTACATTTTTTTATTCTTATGAACCATCAACTCTTTTCATAAGCATATCTATAGATCATTTTGCATAGGTTTGAATATTGAGTTGGATATCATCATGAAATAAATAAATAAAATTGCCTTATCAGATGTGTGCTTGCATTTCCTCATGCATATAAAAATTGGCCACTTATTTCTTGATGTACTCTTGTACATTGGGATCATTTTTTTTTTTTAATTTCAACATTCATAGTTGTGCACTATTATTGAAGTTACGTTGTGCATAGTTATTGAAGTGCAAACTACTATTGAAGTGAAAATCCATTGTTAGTTAATTGATTTTGTCTCCCAAAAATAACTTGATGATGACTCATGAATGCTCAAGACAGAAGAGACAAAATGAACCAACTGTTGGAGAAATCAATATTGAATTAGTGATTTTCCTTTGAAATTTAGAGTTACAACTCCCTCCTATGGTGTAATTTGAATATTTTTAAGATATGCTTTTTACCAGAAAGCAGAAAAGGCAAAAATTTTAACTAGAAAGTTCTAAGTATGAAAAAGAAGATTTAAGGAAAAAATAATTGGACAAAATACAAAGATTTTACTCTAAAATGTGAAGATTTGTGGAGATAAGACATCACTGCTTCATTTATTCAAAGATAAATTTTCACAATAATGAAAATATCCAAAAAAATTAGTTTCCATTGAAAAAGAAAGATAATCCAAATACATAATATTTCAATGTAAGAAGAATAATACATTTCATCAACTGTAACTCGAAGGTCAAAGTTCATGAAGCTACATCCAAATTTTTCATTAAAAATATATTTTCAAAAACTGTTAAGAAGTTCCCAGAACAGGCGAAAGAAAAATTCACCAAGTTATCCTTGCATTTCATCTGACATAAATAGACCACAATTCATAAAGGTCTTTCTATAAAATAATGGTCTTTGAACATGATCGTTCCAAGAAAAGAACTAAACAATTATCCCAAATAAAAACAAAGATGGCCTATATGAGCCCGATTTTTATTGCCTAAAACTAACCATAGGTTTAGAGGAAAAGAATTATCAATTGGCAGGAGGCATTGGGTTCCTTCTAGCCAAGATTGCTAAATGGAGCTGGGTATCATGCATTTTGGCCTTTTCTTCTTCTTCCTCCAACACAAATATAATCCTCAGGTACTTTGCATAATTCCTTTTACATTTCCAAGCCAATGCAGTCAATCCAAAAAGGATATCCTCTTGTGGGTCTTCAACCAATATCGGGTTGGGATAGAGTATGAGAGCAATGCCTTCTCCTGGGAGAACCATTCTATACCACATTGACTCAGATAAGCATTGGGCTAATTTGCATCAGGTTCTAGGTTTCTAGTTACAATAATTTCCCTTTGCAGAAACTAATTATGGACTTTGGCTCGTCTTTCCTCTCATTCCACAAAGGAAGTTTTCCTTTTGTACATAGTGTAATTGGATTTCTCTCTCCATGCAACTTTTTTCAATTGAGAAACGATGTCTTCCTATTCTCTCTGAATCCAATTCAAATCAGGTTAGACTATGGGAAGTTGATCTTCATGAAGAAGCGCCTTACTATATTGAGGTAGATGAATAATTCATGTTGAATGTTTGTGTGAGAGATTTTTTAAAAACAAGAATAATTGAGATTGAAGAATTCACTCTTTCCCAATGAACACACTAGTCTACCAACTTACCATTTTTCTAGCTAATCCCTAAAGAAAGAATGAATTTGGGAATTTGCCACCTTACACTTATGTATAGGGCTATCAACTCATTAAATTTTGGTAGCAAAAGATAATATCACCCTCCTTAGAAAACTATGCCAGTAGCTTTGCATTCTTTAACCACCTAATATGTCATTAAGGAGATGTACTTACCATATCTTCAAGCAGATTATGTCTTGAAAAATGAAAATTTCTATGTAGTTAGATGGTTGCAAAAGCTCTTGATCCTTTGCATGAGAACCAAAGAATTACCAAGCCAGACGATGTCAACTTTTGTGGTGAGATACATTTAATGCGATTGGGTGATGAGAAAATTTTGGAAACATCTCAAAGTGACCAACGTAAAGAGGCAAGCATTCCAAGACGGTCGACTAGTCGAAGATACTTAGAACTTTTAGAACTAGTGCTATGGTTTGAAAATGTTTTGATCATTCCAGTTTGTGGATATTGACATTGTTTATGACTGTCAATGCCCTCTCAACTCAAAGGATCCTTGAGAAATTGGCATTTCTCAGTACTTTAGGACCATGATGACTAGACTCAGAAAATAAAAAATAAAAAATTGTGACTTGGCCAACAAAGTGTGAGAATAGGTAAAGGGGCTAAGTCGAGAGACAACTTTTGATGAAGATGAAGGAAAGTTTAAATTTAGGGGTAACATCTATGGATTAATTTTAATTTTTTTTATAATTTTAAACCTATTCCTAAAGTATGCACTTGCACAAAGGTAAAGTTTGAATGGTTACTACTTGTAACCTAATGCTTACACATAGAGCTTTGTACTAGGGCCAATAAAAATTATATTTTTGAATTATTTCTTTTACAGTATAAGTGTGTTTCCATCTCAAAGAATGCACTTAAATACTACAACCTTTGCATTTTGAACCCAAAATTAGATTTCTTCCTTTGAGTGCATGCTATTCCCTATGCACCTTTGTAGTGACTTTGTTTCCTTTTTGTATGGGTGCATGTTTATGTCTTAGGCACATTGAAATTATTCAAAATTCAGCTCATATTATTATTTGTTGAGGTGAAAAATAGCTTTTGAAGTCCCATCTATAAAATGTCTTCAATTTGACCATGATGCTTGGGTGTATTCAATTATTCAATTATGCCCATTGTAACCAAAGTTATCTTTGAATACCCATTCCTTCTATCAACACTCAATTCTATGATTCTATTACAATAAAGTAAAGGACAACAATGAAGGGAAAATATATTTTTTTTAATGACTTTACATTGAAGACCACTCAAGATATGATCAACTTGAAACTTGAGTCAATATACAATTTTGTTGTGTTTATAACTTAGTAGGCGCTATCTAGGGAACATACAATATACTTGCAGCATATGTTCCTATAAAATCTCCAAATTTACAAGTAGATTGATGCTTTACCAATTATGAAATAGAATCAAATTATTCCTTTATCACCAAAAGATGAGCATTCTAATTTTTCCTATAAAAATGTGACTTTTCGAAATACATAATAACATCATAAAATAAGGAAACACAAAAATAGTCTTCATAAGTATAAATGACATAAATGAAATTTGTTACACAAAACTATTTATAGACTGGTAAAAATAGCAACCATGCCTTAAGTGTTTAGAATTTAATTATGACATAAATATCCTTCCAACATTTGTAACACTTTCTTAAAGCAACAGGTCTTAGGTGATAGACTTGATCATGCAATAAAAAAGTCAAATAATCTTCCATAAGAAAACCTATGAAGTAGATAAAATTATTGTTGTATTTCATTCTAAAGATATCTAAAAAGATTTTACAACTATATACTACTATAAGAATAGTAATCACCACATATTAGATTTGATCTTCATCAACTATCTTCATCATACACAACCATGAACTCACTCCAAATATTTTCCTTCAAGAAATGCATCAACAACTATTAATAATTGTGTACCATCAAGGTGTGAATCCATTTTTCCATCCATTATTTGATATTGTATGAAGTCCCTTTTGTTTTTGCACTAAATTATCTTGAAAAATAGTAAATTCTTGTCCTTTTCCTAACCACAACCATTCTTTGACATCTCTGAAACAAAAATAATAATCTTTGATGACCAATTAATGTCAATTAATATTTTTTTGTCATTAGTGTTTATGGAAACCATTAAAATTGAAGCTAATAACTCTTGATAGAAATATATCTTACTCTTCTTTTATTATAGATGGTGTGGGTTTTTCAAAGAATCTATTGATTAACAAAAATAATAAATTGGATTCATCAATCACCCTTTTCAATGTATTTAACTTCTTATTTGAATTTTGGTTCTAATATGTTTGTTTGATTTCATCCTTAAAATATATGCAATTAACAAAACAAGTGTAAGGTAGTGGCTAGTACTTGTTGTTTTAATATTGTAATAGAAGTAGAAATAATAAATGTAATAAGAAAAGTATGTAAGATTTTATTTTTTGTAACTACTATTATATTTTTAATTTTAAGAATAAGAATGCTTGTTTAAATGAATTGATTATTAGTCTATTAGTATAGTTTTATGAAAGTGAAATCATAAGATTGCAATGATATAATTTAGAAATAGAAATAGAAATAGTCAATGTGATTTGAATTCTAATTGTAATTTTGTATTATATATTGTAGGCTAAACTTATATGTATTGTAATTTGATTTTGAGAAATGAGGTTGAGTATTAGAAATAGTAAGATATTTTGTAATATTATCTAATTTAGTTCCACTTATAAGTGATAGAATATTAAAATACATGAAGATAACCCTAACCTAACTAAAATAATAATTTAAATATTATAATACAAGATATAATTTAATATATAAAAGATAACCCTAACCCTAATAGTAACCCTAATTTAATAGTAACCCTAATTCTATTTTAACAAGATTAATTCCTAAGATTACTTGTAGTCTAACCATAATTCTAAACTCTAATTTAATTGCAATCGTAAAAAAATAATGCAAATTTTGTAAATGATTGTATGTTTTACTTTATAAATTGATTTTTATTTTAACAAATTAAAGATTATACAAGATATAATTTAAGATATAAAAGACAAAATATAAAATATAACCCTAACCCAAATAGTAACCCTAACTTAATAGTAACCCTAATTCTAATTTAGCAAGATTAATTCCCAAGGTTACTTGTAGTCTAACTATAACTCTAAACTCTAATTTAATTGCAATTGTAAAAAATAAAGTAATTTTGTAAGAGATTATATTTTTTATTTTATAAATTGATTTTCATTTTAACAAATTAAAAATTATTAGAGAAAGGTATATAATGGAAAATATTAAAAGCTAATAGTTTGGTAAAATATTTATTCGAATTATTTTGTAATTTTTTGACCTCCAAAGAAAGTTGAAAGAAAGATCATGCTCCAAATTTAATGTTTACTCTTAATTTATAAAAAAATCTAGTTCTTCATGATGTATTTTATAACTTAATTTTTTTAATTTTATAAGAAGAATAAATATCAAGTGAAACATTATTTTAAAAGTTCTAACTAATCAAAGATAAAAATACCTATATCAAAATAGTACAAATCATAATATTCATTAATTATATCTTAATAGATAACAACATTTACATTCTTATTTTATACAGTTATATCTAAAAGTAAAATTCTAAATTGAAATTCTTGAAACAGTAACAAATCAAACTACATCAAAACATATGTTATAGAAAAAATTAAGAACGATATACAAATTCATGAAAAAATTTATATAAATTCTTTAGAGGTTTTAATTTTAAAATATTTATAAAACAATAAGATCATATTTTAATTAATCAAACGTTAAAGAACCTTAATATTTTTTTGCTCGATTATAAAAGAACCCTAATATTAATTCGCTATTAAAATAAGTATAAAATAAAACATTATTTATGAAAAATCTACAAAAAATTCTATTTATTAATTTATTTTTGAACCTCTTGCAAATTATCCATTAAAACCCATATGAAGATATAAAAAATATGAAAGAAAAAGGAAAAATTAAAACCCTAGCATGTCCAATCTTGATGATAAAATTAAAATGTAACATTGTATTTCTAGTATTATTTTCATATTCTACCTTTTTTTTTTTTCAGAAGAATTGTTTATTTCATTAATGTTGGTCATTGCAAGCATTTAATAGCCAATACCTATGAGTTATTTGAGAACAAAAACCCATCCAGTTGAGTAGAGATGCACTGATTTAAATTTTGAAAATATTTTCATATGAAAGAAAGTGTGATTATATTTAGTTGTTTCAAATAGTTATACCAGTTGCACGAATAGCGAGGGATAAAACTAACTATTTATATAATGTTAAATAGTATAATCTTATTTTCCTACAAAAAATTCTCTTATAGATAAACATTAGAATTCTTATATTATTGTATTATTATTATTATATATATATTTTAAATAAAAGTGGTAAACCACTAAATTCTATTAATATTATAAGTTTTTACAACTTGGTTCAAAGAGCACCGGTAGGAAAGAACCAAGCAAAGAAAACCTCCGGTCTAGCTCATACAAAAAATTAGATAGAAGCCCACCCGAGATTACAAAATTGCCATGTTGGCCAACAAAAAACCCAGCCCCTTGCAATGAGTACAAAAATTTCTCTGTCTGAGAAAGTTACAATGAAGAAATCATATACCACGAACTAGTGCTTTCCAATGGAGGAGAAGAAGGGGGGGTATCAACATCAAAGAGAACAGTAGGAGGCACCAAGCTTTTTCTCATCAAAAACATGAGAATCTTGGAAGTCATACTGCTTGCGAGGCATCAAAATGAGATAGCCCACAGACTCCATAAAAGGATAATGCAAAACCAAAAGAGAGCACAAGAATATAAGGAGAACAAATGCCATTATGAGAGAACAAGCTCAGCCACCAAAGGACACAAAAATAAATATCATCTCAAACAAACCCACGACATTCGTGTAAAAAATCAACCAGAGGCCGCCACCTTCATACAAAATGATGACCACCTCTGCACGAAACTCATAGCCATAAATCAACATAAGCATACCAAACCAAAAAACAAGATAGCCACATGAACGAAATCCCCCACATGAAACGACATAACTCAATAAACTACCATCGTAAGAGATGAGGATAAATGAATCATTAAAACTGAAAGCACACCCTCGGACCGAAGTACAATCATAAAGAAATCAGCACAACAAAAAATCCCATACAGCCATCATGATTTAGACAAACAATAAACCACATGGCAATAAAGAGCACAAAGCAGATTTGAAGTGTGTAAATGGTGCAAAGCATAATTATAAAATGTTCCCGCACACCGCAAGTGCCAACTCATAACAACAAAGGCAAAAATTCGTACCCAGACTGAGATTACACACAAAAATGCAGACATGATGAAGTGCTGAAGCCCAAAAAGGCCATCAACACTACAATACGTTGCATGCCTGAATATAATCACCAAACAAGGTACAAGGTCATGCCTCTGCCACCTTATTAGCTTCTCAGTAACAATGGACCATAGAGAAGGAATTGAATAGATCAAGCTAAGCCAGTGTTCTTGTCCAACCAATACTTTAGATGCCAGGAGAGCGATGAGCGATTAGTGACCATACAATACCCTTAGATTAGATCAAATACCCTAGGAGAATATCTTGAGGAATGTCACTTACCTCCACATTCTTTAATTGAGCACCAGAGTTAATTGCAATATTAGCCAAAAAATCTGCAAGCTTATTAAGTTCTCTATAACAATGCGATATCGAGAATGTATCAAAGAATGACAACTTCTCCAAAATATGATCCAATATGCACTTCAAATGCCAACAATTACTCTTACTGGACAAAACACTCTGAATAATGACCATCAAATCCCCTTGAATTAATAGGTTTTTAATCCCTAAAGAGATAGCCAAATCAATCCATAGAGACAAAGCTTGGCACTCATCAAAATTGTTTGACTGGGAACCAAGGGCATGACACTGAGCTGCTATCAAGTCTGCCTGATGGTGAAAAATAGCCATACTAGCCACAGCCAACCCCGGATTACCCCTAGAAGCTCCATCAAAATGAAGCTTGAAATGTCCCAGAGGAGGAGGATCCCATCTAGCAACAAGTCTCTTATTAATAGTTATAAGACCTTTTGCAACAGACCCATGAGAAGGGATGGAAGAGAGAGATTTCCAGGTCCTTGTAATCCCACCATCCTAATGAGAGAAGGATGTCAAATTCTCCAAATTTTTATGTATGTATGACAGAGCCACCTTCGAGATAGAAGCCTCAATCTTGGTTAAAATGTTAGAGATCAAAGATGGTTGCTTTCTAAAAATCCTATTATTTCTCTCTAACAATATGTTCCAAATGATAATCAAAGGAGAGACGAGCAAGAGACAAGCATAAAAGGATGAGGAAAACAAGATAGGCCAAGCTCTAAAGTGAGAGAGAAGATCATATCCAATAACAAAGTACAGGCCTAGCTTCTCAAACAGTCATTGCCAACACCCAAAATCAAAATCACAATGAAGGAATAGGTGAGAGGAAGATTCCAAATTCTTATTGCACAAAACACAAGGGAAAACAATAGTCAACCCCATCCTGTCCAATCTCATTCCTGTAAGAACCCTGTCTTGTACAACAAGCCAAGCAAATGCACCTGCCTTAGGAAGGCAAGCCGAGTGCCAGAACAATTTATAGGGCCAAGAAGACAAATCCTTAGCAGGCATAAGGGAATTATACCCATCTTTCACAGAATATTTGCTTGAGACACTCTTAGTCCAAATAAGCTCATCTTCCCTTTCAGACAAGATGACAACTCTGTTCTTCAGGACATTACAAAATTCTACTTTCAAACTTAAGTCAACATTCAGATAGTCAATTGATTTCCATTTAGCCAACTTCACATGACCACATTGTTCAATATCAAAATAATCAGCCAAAAAAACTCCCCAACTGATAGAAAGGATTGACTTCAATGGGGACCAATCCCTAATGGAGTCCAAAGGGAAATGAGAATTCCAAGCGTCATCCCAAAATCTAACTTTGCTACCATTATGCACAACCCAAGAAAGGTGAGGCAATAAGACACTTCTACATTTAACCAAAAAATTCCAAATAGCTGACCCATGGGGCAAACTTGAAGTAGGAAAAACACTCTCTTTTGCTCCATTGTTAAAATACTTAGCAAACATAATCTTAGCCTAGAGGGAATCTGACTTATCATACAATCTCCAAACTAGCTTATCCCCCAAGGCCAGATTTTGACTCTCCAAACTTCTAATCCCTGACCACCAAGCTCTTTTGGAAGACAAACTTTATCCTAGGCCAGTAAGGGGATCCTACTTTTCCCATCCTTACTATTATTCCAAAGAAAGGATCTCAGAGCATCCTTCAAACTAACAAGAACACACTATGGAGCTTTGAGAATTGACACTATGTAAATTGGTACCGCATTCAACACAGACTTAATCAGAACAATTTTCCTTGCAATAGTAAGCCATTTTTGGTTCCAGGATAGGATTTTCTTTGATATTCCTAAAATTACTTTATCCAAAAAACCCACCTTGTCCTTTTTAACAAAGAAGGGAATTCCAAGGTATCTACAAGGGAGATCCCCAAGTTGGAAACCCCAAAAACTCTGAAGCCTACCCTGAATCAAGGGGTGAGTATTTAAGAAGAAAATATTAGACTTATCCTTATTGACCTTCTGACCAGAAAATGAAGCATAATTCTTAATCACTTTATTAATAATTCTAGCCTCATTCAAAGATGCATTGCCAAATAATAGGTTGTCATCAGCAAAAAGGCAATGAGAAATCCTCTGATCAAAATTGTGAATTTTAATACCCCTCCATAAACCACTCAATCTAACTGCTCTAATTTCCCAACTCAAGGTTTCAACTAGTAATATAAACAAAAAAGGGGATAGGGGATCCCCTTGCCTCGAACCCCTAGAAGAATGAAAAAACCCACAAGGAGACCCATTAACAAGAATCGAGAATCTAGCTGAGGAGATGCATGACATAATCCATTTTATCCAAGCCATCGAGAAACCTAGCCTAGACAACACAACTTTTAATGCATTCCATTCGACCCTGTCATATGCCTTCATCATATCTAACTTTAGAATCATGGCAGGACATTTTTGAACTGATATTGAATGAAGAACCTCGTGTGCAACTATTGCCCCCTTCGCAGTTTCCCTCATTGGGACAAAACCTCCTTGCTCTAGAGAAATAATTTTTGGTAAAAGTTTAGCCAATCTCATAGAAATCACTTTTGCGAAGATCTTGTAGAGGGTATTACATAAAGCTATAGGATGAAAATCTGCAAAAGTTTTAGGGTCCTCCTTTTTAGGGATAATGACTATCAAGGTAGTATTTATTTCCTTAAGAACCGACCTATTTCATCTTGCTTCCTCAAGGGCCAAAAGAGCATTCAGTCCCACAAACTCCTAGTATTTCTGGAAGAATAATAGAGTGAATCCATCAGGCCCAGGTGCCTTGTCTGGATTCATAGCAAAAACAACCCCCCTAACTTCCTCTAATGAAAAAGGAGACATTAACATTTTGTTGTCATCTAAAGAGATTAAAGAAGGAATATGAGATGTAATATTATTAGTAACATCATTATTTTCTAATGAGAGTAAGTTCTTAAAGAACTTAACTGCTTCACTAGCAATATCATCCGAATCAGAAAGAATATTCCCATGACAGTTCTGAATACAAGTAATCCTACTCCTAGCCCTTTTCAATTTAGTGGAAGAATGGAAATTTTTTGTATTTTTATCCCCATCGGATAGCCATAACTCCCTAGATTTTTGTCTCCAATATACCTCCTCTCTCGCCAAAATTTCTTCTAACTCACTCCTAAGAGACTTAAGTTCATCAAACACCCTAGGACCCATTCCATGCTGGATCACATGACTATTCAAGGCTTCAATCATATCCAAAATCCTTTGCTTTTCTTCAAAGATATTCTTAAAATGTAGAGAATTCCACTCCCTAATTTTTTTTTTAAAATCTGAGCTTCTTAACAATCTGAAACATTCTAGAACCTCTTACAAATGGAGCCTCACCCCACCATTTCTAAAGAAGGGACAAAAAAGAAGGATCCCTAAACCACATGGGTTCAAACTTAAAAGGAAACTTATGAGTAGATCTATCTTCTATAATAGAGAGGGAGAGAGGAAAGTGATCTGACCCCGAGATTGGAAGGATAGAAGAAAAAAATTCAATATCTGAGTCAAACCAATTGTTAGAAAGTAAAAACCTGTCCAATCTCTCTGCAATTTGAGAGAAATCCTTCCTCATATTTGTCCAAGTAAAAAGACCATTATTTGCCTTATAGTCAAATAGAGTCATATCAGAGATAAAAACATTAAAGTCTTCCATAGATTTCTTATTAGGGAAAATACCCCCTGTCTTTTCACCCGAATCCAAAATTGCATTAAAATCCCCCCCCAAAATAATAAAAGAATGATCCCTTAAGGGGGATGACACTCTTATAAGTTCTTGCTAAAGACTGCCTTTAGCCAAAACACCCAAGGGGGCATAAATATTGAAAAGCCAGAATTTGAACATAGAAGATTTATTAGACACTAATGATAGCATCCAGTTAAGAGCAGAAGCAACCAGTTCTACATCTACCACAAAATCATTCCATAACAAGGCCAAACCCCCCGATGCCCTAGAAGCCGGATAGGAAAAAAATTTCCACCTCTTCCAAGAGGAAAAAATAAAATCAGAATTCTCCAAAGAGATCTGAAGCATACCTATATCCCAATTAACCAAGTCCAATTGAGACCTGATCAAGTGTCTCTTGTTAGGGGCATTTAAGCCCCTAACATTCCAGGAAATAATCCTCATTGCCCTCGAGGGGAGGTCGACGCTCCCCTCTTTCCATCCTTAGGGGAAGAAGTATTCTCCCCAAAACTTTTATGTAAACTCCTCTTAATAGCCACGGATCTAGTAACCGGAGGACTCTTTAAGAATTTCTTTTTCTTCTTAATGGAACTTGAGAGATTCCAAATGCTTTTCTCCTTATCCAAAGACAAGGATGAACCCTTCTTAACCCCAGGAGAAGCAGACATCACTTGCTGAATACCTGCATCAATTTCTAATTGGGTTTTACGGTTTTTTGGAGGTCTACCCCTACCCGGTGACACAAATGGGATAGGGAATTTCATCTCTTCTTGAGCAATAGGGGGACCTATAGGAGAGGATGACTTTTTTCCTGAAGTTAACAGAGGAGAAGACACCATTACTTGAGGTTCCACCTTATTTAAAACATCCTGAGAAAAATCATTATTGAAAACCTCGAAAGGGTTGAAGGAAGGGGAAATAGGAAAACTCTTATGAATTGAATTCAAATCATTCTCAATAGAACACACAACCCTATCCAAAACCTCCTCATCTAACTGATCCTTATTACTATTGAGCAGATTCTCAACTTGCTGAACAATATGTTCATCTAGAGAGATAACTGGAAGCTCCAGAGACTTGCCATGACCCAGATTAGGCTTACTATGTGTTAATTCTTTTACCTTATAAATTAAGAGATCATAATTTTGACTTAAAGAAATAGGCTTAACAGGAAAATTATCCCCTACAACCCCATTATGCTCTCTAATGTTCACCTGAACACCCATCCCTACTAAAGAAGTAGAAGCCTTAACACCCATTTTACCATCCAGCCCACCCTCCTGAGTAAAACTAAAAGTAGTGGGAGCAAGAGGGGAGGAAGGTCTTTTAAGACCAGAAAGCCAAGGATTAACACCTTGTCCCTGACTAATAGGCTTAGATATATTAACCCCCTTTGGGCCCTCCTGATTTATATTGTTCAAAACACCCTCCACCTTATCAGAGGAAGTATTAAGGATAAATTGACCTGCATTATTCCCTATAGGACCCTCCCTTGGCTAAGAATTAGAGTCAAAGGAGGCAAGGAGAGAAGGAGTTTTATCAGGAATGGGATTCAGAGGAACATAAGAACCACCCTTATCATGTGTAACAGTGTTGGAATTACTCTGAAACTCCAAAAACAAATGGGCATCCACAATAATCGGATTTTGAAGAAGGTCATTATCCAACTTGTCAATAGATTGTTTCCAAATACCCTCATTTGACTTAATATTACATGAATTCGGGCACACAGAAGTAGGGTTAACCAACACATAGATTTTTACCAGAACCTTCCCTTCCACAAAATCAGATTTAGATGTCAAAAACGTCTCAAAATTATCTCCTATCAATTTCAAAACTTCAGGATCCATGAATTCGAAGGGAAATTTAGGCAACCCAAACTAGACCAGAATTTTTTTAGATTTGGACCATTCTAGGACAAAAAAAGGCTTCCAAGTAGATAACATAAGTAAATTATTGCCAAACCAATGAAACGGATTCGCAAGAACTTCATCCCTAAAATGAGGGGAATAAAAAACAAATACAAAGGAATTTGCAGATAATAACTAAAAATAAACCAATGCAGACCAACACTTCCTCAATTTAGAATGCAACTTAGACAAATTAGTTTGAGGACCCTAGACTTCACCCAAGAGAGCAACAAAATGTAACTTATAATCCCTCTCTACCATAAAAGATCTGCTAAAATCAAAACATGGGACATGAACCCATACCTCTTTTGCTGGGGCTCCAGCATCCCCCTTACCTTTTGTCAAACCTGAAATAGAGTGGGAAAAACTACCAGCATTCATCTTGTCCTTGCCAAAGCTAGAAACCTTCAAATTTAGAATCTCCAATGCGCCCTCTGGTTTCAAAGAAATAGATGCCCTAGTTGTTTCCATGCTTCTAGAACCCACCACTTGAGCAAATGATTTCTTATCACCTCTATAATTGGTCCACTAATTCTTGAATTTCAAGTGATGATTATATTTTACCAAACCATTACCACCCTGACTTTGCAAGTTAAACCTTCCAAAGTGACACTGCCACCTTTGATGATTACTGAAAAACCCTTGAAAGTATCTCGAGATCGGGCGAAAAAACCTGTTTTGCTTGCCTTGGATCACCTGCGGAGCCATGTCCTCCCATCTTCCCTTCGAAAAAACCCATTGGGGCACATGCGGCAGATCCTCCCATGCCACATCTGCCCATGCACCAAGCTACCTTCTGTTGCCCATCGAAAATTCGTTGATAATTGATTTGACCTTAAAATTTTAATTATTTCTCAATGTTATTCACCAACATAATTACATTTTGAGAAATTATTCTCTTTCCCTCGAAGGTTTATTTTATTATTTGATGAAGTATTTATTTTTATTATTATATTATTAATATATGATAATTATATTATAATATTATTGTAAGATTAAATTAGGATTAGAATCATATGGATAAACATTAGGATTCTTATAATATTATAATTTAATTAATATTATTGTATAAATTTTAATATATTTATTATTATTATTTTGTTATTTATTAATTTATTATTATAAATATTAGTACTCTATTATTAATTTAGTGCACGAGGATAACTAAAAACAATATTATTAATTTATCTTTTTATATTATATATATGTTTATTTATTTGTATAAAGCTTTAAAATATTTAGAGAGTAAAAATAATTGGTTAAATATTTGTTTAGATAATTTGTTATATATTTGTTTGGTGGATGTGTAAAATAAATTTGATAAGAAACTAAATATTATCTTTTTTTTTTTATCGATAACTCGTTTAAGATTTATATTGCTTGAAAGGAAAGTATACATGCCTTCAGTTGCTCAGCAGCATTCCACAAAATGGGGTCTCGCCCCTACAATAACAAAAAGAACCCGAGACAGAAACCACACCTACAAAGCCTACCATACTAGATACATTCCTTACAACTAGGAATCCCCACCCAAAAAACTGATGACCTACAAGAGACCAACCTACCGAAACCAGCCAAGGGCTTCCTCTCTAGAGAAGTTGGGAATGGCCTGACTAGGACCTACCTCGGGCAGCTCCATCTCGACACCTGTCGTGGTTCCCAACCGTTTTCCTCCCAGCTTACTGCGATCCACCACCTTCGCATTCTTCCGTGGGATTTGGTGACGCACCAACGGTCACCCATCTTAGCCAATCGGAGCCTACGACTTCACTGGGGTCCGGTTGCCATGCATTTTCGCTCTCTCCACTGATCCCAACTTCCGCACAAAGTCCATAATTTCCCACCACCCATTCCTTGCATCCTCCATCTGGGATTCCACTAAGCAAGAAGCCGACCACACCACTAGAGGCTGCACTGCTTCATTTCCCCCACCTAAGCGCCTCCACGGCCCTTGCTCCATTCTCAGACCCATACCAATCTCTGCTCGTTCCACCACCTCCGCCAGGCCACCCGACCATTTTGGTCTCAGTACTAGGGATGCCACCCACAACACCTCCTCCTTTGAACCTCCCACCATCAGAGCCAGAGCCACGAACAGGGATGACACATCCAAATTTGTTCATAGGCAATAGTCAGTGTCTAGGAATTCTTCCCCAAATATCAGGCGAACAACCCTCCAAAAATATTCCTCATCCACCCTAAAAACATTCAACGGGTGGTTTCTTGAGATTGTGCCTCAAAATGCAAGCATTTGGCCCTCTAGAAGAAGCGAAAAATTGGCTTCCATCCTTCCCCTAACTCACAGCCAAAACACAACACTTGCAAGAGCCAAAATAGTCCTCTGCACAATGCCAAAAAAAAAAGAAAATGAGGGCCTAAATTAACAATCCACAGCCACTCCAAACATTAATTTCATTGCACACACCACCTCATACCACACATCATCAGCAAACCAAAAATCCATACACTGACATCATTGCACCTACACCGCCATTATGCAACTTACTGCCAATCCGATGAACACAAACCACGTGAGCCATCCCCACCCCTCCATCATGCGTATCTAAAATGGATCACGCAATTATTAACACCATGTCTTGGGTTCCCCTTTCAAACTCAAAGCACCTTCATCCAAAATCTAAGGGACCCAAATCCCTTAAGTCTTCAAATAAATTAAAATGATCAGCCAAGGAACCATTTGCACCTACGTTCGAAAGGCTATCAGCCTTAGCATTCGCTTCCCTTAGAACATGTGATACCTTAAAATCCTCAAACCCACTCAGAAGGTTATTCATCCTTCTGATATGTTTATCTAGGTGCCAAGCCTCCATCCATCCCCTAGAAATACCATTCACCACTATCTGGGAGTCCCCTTCAAGATGAATTTTTTTCACCTCCAATTTCTTCACCAAAAGAATTGCTTCAATTGTCGCCTAACACTCAGCTTCATTGTTAGTACCATCCACCAATCTGTTTTCTCCAAGAGCAATAATACTACCATTCTCATCACGAGCTATGAACCCTACACCGGAGATCCCGGGATTCCCCCTTGATGCCTTGTCAAAGTTGATCTTGGTCCATCCCCTGTCTAGCGGAATCCACTCTTGACTTTTATCGCCCATCCAAGGAGGATAAACCCTCAAAAGCCCATTAGTAGGCTGAAACTAAATATTATCTTAACATACCTAAAAAATTGCCTAAAAAAATTCATTCAAATAGTGGATCTGTGAAATCTGATAATAAGATGTAAATTTTTCAAGCCAATTAGATTAGAGATAAATAATTTCTATAATTTAGAAACTTAAAAATCATGCATCTTAACTTTATAAAAATTTAAAAAATATAACAAGACAAAAAATTCATACTTCTAATTGGTGAACAAACAACTGAATAATAACGAGTTAACAAAAATTGATGGGAACCGATTGCAATAGTACTAGCCTAACGACAAGTACTGATAAGGTTAATCTTAAATAGTCCTTCAATCTCAATAATTTTAGCAAAGTGGGTAAGGCCTCTACTTCAATTGGATGGTCTTATTACATCTTATAAAGTTCACATTGAGTATATCTCATCAAAAAGCAACCATTGGATTCATCAAAAGAATAGTTTTGGATTATCTAAAATATTTAAATTTCATTTAAAGCTATTAATTTTGTGTGAACCTATGCTTCTTAGAACAAATTTTTCTATCATGTTCATTCATCACATAGAACAAATAATGGTGTACAAGAGATGACACTTCTACCACTTGCCTTATTGGTGAAGTAGGGACTTGAGAGCTATCACTAACATAATAATTGATGAAAGAATATTTATTACTTGAAGGGGATGGAAATTATTGGTGACAAAATGTTGAAAGGAAATAGATGCTTGTTGTGTCTTTCCTCAAGTGATCATATGATCTTTCATCTTAATAGTGTATTTTGTTGGGATAAGGTGTTGTGCACCTTGAATAATGTTTATTTTATTATTATGTGTGTGGTGCACGTAGGGGGGCCTAGATGGACATGCATCACTAGGAGTCAACATTCTTGGGGCCACTTTATGTGTTATATGAAACATTGGAAAATATATTTAATGTGGGTCTCACATTGGGAAAATATTAATAAAGTGAAATCTTTGTACCCAATATTAAATGTGGGTTCAATGGTATTGTGTTCACATGGTTTTGTGAGGCATAGTTTTACTTTATCACCCAATTGTATTTGTGTGAGCTAATGTCCATATAAGTAAGCACATGTTTAGTGGTTAAGGTTGGTTGGGTCATTGGGATGTCACAATATTGAGTCTTTCTAAGGAGTACATATGTCAAGCATGGCATGGGATGTGCAAATTCTTGCTTGGACACATGGAGGATACATTGAAGGGCTTGATGTTTCAAAAGTGTTCATTATAAATCTATAAGTGTTTTGTATTGCTTTATGTTTATTAATAAGATGGAGTATGGATGCTTTTGGAGGTTGAGTTTTTCCCTCACGGGGATTTTCCCAAGGTATATCTTGTGTTATCTTGTGGCTTCTCTATTTGATCTATGCATAGTGGTTATTATGTAAAATGTATGCATGTTTTTATCTCATGGGTTATGTAGGAAATGGATTAAATGAACGAAGCATTGTTGCATTATTTCGTAACACATTCTAGATAATCTTGAAATGTTATAGTGTTTCCTTGAGAAATAAAGAAACTTTTGAAGATAAAGATTTAATGAAACATCTTAAAAGAATCATAGAAGAGGATTTAGAGTGTTGGAAACTGTACTATCATAAATTGTATCCTTATACAAGTCACACTCACATGGGACTCACTTTAGTGTTTCTGACCTCACACCACCCCCAAACCTAACTAATTCTACTCAAGCCAATGCCAAATTTGGAAGCTCAACACCTTTTCAGGCTCCCTAATCTTGATTTCATCCTAGGAGGTTAGGACTATGGTGTCTAGTGCCCTAGTCCTATTGGACTAAGGTGCCTAACACCCTAGTTCCCCTAGACTATGGCGCCTAATGCTATGGTCTAGTCAAAAAGGGCCCAAATTTGAGTCCTCAACAGTTGGTAAATTGTTGAGCAGGAAAGTGCTCCTCAATGTCGGTCTTTTTCAAATTTCTACATGTTTTGTGAGGTTGAATATAAAAGAAGTTTTTCATCAAATTTGCACCTAGTGCAAATTAGCTACACAAAGTTAAAAAAAAGTTCCCAAAAGGCATGGTTTTACTAAATGTTTGATTCATATCTTAAGGTAAGTCACGTTTTCACTCTTACATAGGAACTTCCAATTTTTAAGAGAAAGGAAAACTTATCATGTTCAAAAGGTATTGAAGATTTTTTATCACCATGAAATTTCTTAAAAAAACCATGTTGAGTTTTGGAAGGAAGATTTTTCGTTTGTTCTTTGAATTTTTTTTAGTTTTTTTTACATGTAAGGGAGATTGGGATTATGGAAAAAATAACCATCTTAATTTAAGAATCAATGACCACAGTTTGTCTTGATACGCAAGGAAATTGAAATGTAGCTTCACCTTGTTTTTCATTACAACTAAAAGGAAGATTTGATGGCATCCAAGAAATGAGGAGAAGCTATTGAGCACTTACAACATCACAATAGAAAATGAATTAATAGAGAGGTGTTGTTTCAATCTATATGCCTCTAATACACGTGGAGCCTTAAACCTTTCTCCAACCTATTTTTAGACTTTTAGGTATGCCTCATGGGTTGAGATCCTTTCTCATCTTGAGTTTTGGTATTTGAAGATGGGCATGGCTACACTTGGGAATAAAATAGATCCTTTTTTATTGTGAAAAAGTCATTGTTTTCTTCCATATGCCTCTAATATACATGGAGCATAAGCCTTTCTCTAGACTATTTTCAGACTTTCAGGTCTTCCTCGTGGGTAGAGATCCTTTCTCATCTTGAGTTTTGGTATTTGAAGATGGTATTGTTGCATGTGGGAGTAAAATAGATCATTTTTTATTGTGAAAAAAGTCATTATTTTATTGCAAAATCGACACAAGGATTGAGAGAACATTTGAAGGCTTTTGAGCTCTTTTGTCAAGAGGTTGGGATGCAAGTGAATACTAGCAAAACCAAAGTCATGGTTTTTTCCTTGAAAAGGAAGAATCAATAGGTTAATTTTATTTTTGAGGGTAGCCCCTTGGAGGTAGTGGTGGAATACAAATATATAGGAATTGATTTTCACAATAAGCTTAGCTGAGAGAAATGCAGATAAAAAAGGATCCAAGGAGGATGGAGAGCCTTATACCTTCTTCTTAACAAATGTAGGAAAGTTGAGTTATAGGATTTGAAAACTAAGAAAAATCTTTTCATTTTGTTAGTAGTGTCAATTATCCTTTATGGGTGTGAAGTTTGGGAGAATAGCATGTCAAAACACAAATGATGACAAATAGAAAGAATTCAAAAGCATCCAATCACTAGTAGTCTCAGAGTCAAATCAACGATACCATATGAGATTCTTTTAGCAAAAGCTAGTATGTTCCCAATTGAGGCCTTAGCAATAATTCAATTGTTATGCTACTTAAAAAAGATTGAAAATATGGATAAGCATCATTGGCCCAAAATGATTGTTGAAGAGGAGATTAGTTGGATGCAAAAGATGTGGAAGAAGAAAAATAATAAGTGGATGAACAAGTGGGACATAAATATATATGAATGTCCTAGCACTAAAGAGGAGATTAAAAAGTGGTTATTAGAAAAATTCAGGAATGCCATGTGGACAAAACAATTAAGCAAAAAAGAAGCATACTATATTCAAGAATTTAACCATACTTGGGAACATGATGAAAAAGTTTATTTATGATCTATGATCGACATAAAGACCAAAATTTTGTTTTCTCAGTTGAGGATTGGATCCCATCATTTGAGATATGAGACTAGTAGGTGGAAATTACCCAAAGAAGAGGGGGAAGAGAGGATGTGCATTTTCTGTAGCAAGAGGGAGGTGAAAATAGAATGGCATTTCATCAAGGAGTGTGCAGATTATGGGGATATTCACAATCAATTTGAGGAGTTAAAGGTGGATAGTTTGAATGAAATTTTTGAAGAGACGAGGCTTCACAAAATAACAAGTTTCTTGCTCAAAATTTTATAACAGAAGAAACAACATGGAAAGGAACTTGAAAATGGGCTAATTTTGGTTCTTGATCCCTTATACCATTGGGTCTTGTGGACATTATTAAAATTCCTTCATGTATTCATTCATTCCTTATATGGTGGAAATGCTAATTTTTTAGATGTATGTTGTGATTAAGGGTATGTTTTACTTCATTGATCTAGTATTTTTATCATGATGTCATGAGGATTGTCAGGTCTTGTTGTCCCTATCAAGAGGATGCATTAATATTTTATAAGTACATTTACAATTTGGAGTAGGAGAAATGTTTAATGTACCAGATTCACACTATAGAGACAACATAAATTATATAACAAGTGGTATTACAGGGTTGTTCTTGGTTTATAAAAAAACCATGGTGTAGAGGATAAAAAAGGTTCATTCTCAAATAGAGGAAGTGTTGGATATTACAAGAGATTCTAGAGAAACATTAAGACTTTGATCTATCATGAAGTTTAGCCTAGTTATTATTTTCAAAGGGTTTAACAAGAATACTCAAGGATGAAAGTTGTTGTTCTAGTACATGCATACACACCTTAGTTAGCAAATCATTTTGTTTTTTATGAAACCTAGAATTTCTTGATAACAAGGCTTGCAAAAGTATAGCATAAGCATCACTCTTTCCATGTAGTGGAAACATGGACTATTTTAAAGGCTTTAGCTTCACTTTTTCCTTGTTTTATGCTCATAAATCTCATAACCTTGATCTTAGAGATACTATACTATAGTGGAGAATCTTGTTCTTGAAAAAAATAAGGAACTTCTACAAATCAGAATAAAGAATGTAGTACTATAGAGTATTGAAGGAAGAGAATGACTTTGGGGCATAATGAAATGACATTGAGAAGGTTTCACACTATCTCACCTTGATAAATGAAATTGGGCAAGCATTAGGAAGAAGACATTAGATACAAGTCAAAATAATCTGAAGAAGATTTAGGAGTAGCAATCAAGGGAAAAGGCCCCATGAAGGTGAATAAAGAATGAGAAATATTATGTCACAATCAATTCCTTAAAGAACATGTGATCCTTGTATGTACAAATTCATCTCAAAGGCTTCAAAGAAAGGGGATAGAGTGTTATTGTCTCTCAAGAGCCTTGCTTAAAGCCTTGGTCTTGAGAGCCTATGGACTGTCATAATCATGAAACAATTATACATGTTAAGAAATGAATAATACCAAGATGGTCTTCAAACCACATATAAAGAGAGCTTTTATGAGAGGTCTACAAAAGATCAGGAATGCAACCATATAGGATAGTCAAATGAAAATCATCACATGTGAGCATGATATGATAATTATGAGAACATGTTGTGCAGAAAAGTTTCTTCATACTTATTACTTTTGTTCAAAGTATATAGACCATGTATTGTCTTGATGGTTTCCCTTTTCTCATGATCCCCATAATGACCAAGGTGGCTTGTCTAGTCGAACTCCATCTCCATTTTCCATAATCATGAATTATCACTGTAGATCAGGAAATTGAAAATCATCAAAACAATAGCAATTAGGACAACCACAAAACCTAAAGCTGCTATGAAAGCAATCCTAATCCAATCAATGAAGACATAAAGACAAGATATTCAAAACAAATGAAATCAAAGCAAACCGACGCAAATATCTCCTTCATGTGGCTCCATTTTTCTTCTTTCACCTTCAAATTTGATGTGGATCTCACCTACAAGTGCAAAATGCAAGTGGAAAGCAAGTTGTTGAGAGATGAAATTTGCAGTATAAGGTTACTCGAAAATGTGATTGATTTCCGAAAATGTGATTTGATCTCGAAAATGTGATTGATCTCAAAAATGTGATTGATCTTGAAAATGTGATTGATCTCCTCTCATTGAAGAAAATCATCCAATTTATAGACAAATTGGAGAGAGGATAGATTAGTATGAAGAGATTTGAAAGGAAATTCAAATCAAGAATGGCAAAATTATGACAAATGTATGACAATTTCTATGCAAGGTGTATGACGAATTATGACAAGATTGAAATGCCATTCCCATGAAATTAGGGGAAATATTAGAAAAATTAAAGAAAATAGGAGAAATAGAAATTAGGTGAATTAATTAATAGGTTTTCATCCATTAATTAATTCATGAAAGAGACCTAGGACTAAATAAATAGATTTATTTAGCCCATAAAGAAGAAGAAAAGGATTAAATGAACAAATCATAAAACCCTAGAAATAAGAGGACAAGGAATTAGGTAAAGACAATAAGAAATTAATGTAGGTTCGATCATGATTCTGATTGACAAAGGACCAATGTTGATAACTGATTGAGATTGATTGACAAAAATTAATGACAAATTGACCAAGATTGACAAAGAGATCAAATTGATAGGCGCCAATTGATGAGGAACAATGACTAATCAATCCAAATTGACATGATTGAAAAGGACAAGGATCGATGACGAATCGATTGCAAAATGACGAGATTGACAAGGACAAGGATCAATGACGAATCAATCGCAAAATGATGAGATTGACAAGGACAAGGATCAATGACAAATCGATCACAAAATGATGGGATTGACAAGTTGATAATCGCAAATGATTACTAAAAGATGATTGAAAGATTGACAAGAGGACAAAACCCTAATTCTATCATCTATTAGGATTGACAATGTCCAAAATGATGATAAATGAGCACGCACCATGATGCAACAGGATAAGATTGACCAAAATCATGACTGAAGATTGCTATAGACAAGAACTAATTTGAAAGGGATAAAAATGAGGAATGCAGAAGAAGGACTCGATGCTCGCAAATGATAAAGACCAAGTGCACAACATAGAAGAAATGTTAATGCGACGCAAGAACCCTAAAATAAGGCAATGTGCCAATGTTAAAGTATGACTCCACAAGCATTGACCATTTTTAGATGTCTACAGTTTGCCCCTCTTTGAGACAATGCGATTCTAAGCATTGTTTCAAAGATCAATAATGAAAATGCCCCAGATGATAACAATAACATATGCATGCCCCCTCGAGGAATTGGCTAGAAAAATACAGAAAAGAGGCCAAGTGATTGATAAGAATGACATAAGATGATAGGTTCGAACGGACTGCCAAGACTGATAGAAGAAATGTTAGTAAGAAGAAATTAGACAGAGGACAGTTAGAGATGAAGGAAAACTTGCTTTCACAAATGCACATAAGTAGGTGAGAACCTTTATTTATTGTAGCAAAGTGGATGTAGAGCATCATGGCATTGAAGGCCAGAGTTGGAACGCAACCCCTTTTGCAAAAGACAGACACATCGCACACAAGGAATGAGTGAAGCATCCTAGGGTACATACATCAAGGGTTGAGGTCTGTGCGGCGTTCACAAAGCGACCGTACTTATCACAGACACCCAATGATATAGTTGCCCTAGTTTGTGACAAACATTCCACAAATAGCAAACACAACAAAAAAGGAAAGGGACCATGAACCATCCCGGTCACTCTAAATCACTCAGTGACATCATCGAGCAACATAGGAACATGATCGAAGCCAAAGATAAATCAGTAAAAAGATAAGACGCACAAATTCAACCAAGTCAAACAAACAGCCTAATTGTCATTGTCAAAAGTAGAAAACAAGAATGATCATGCTGTTTGGTTTCAGGGAATGCGGTACCCCTTCGAAGACAGGACACAGTCTGGTTTCGAGAATACCACACCCTATATAGGACCCATGATAATGTTGACAAGGACCAATGGTAACATTGATGCTATTTGGATTGATGTGACAACTGAGATCAGGTTGAATGCTCGCTTGGTCGAACAATTCATCTGTTAATGCGTGATTTCATTAAAGCACAATGTTTGATAGATTGTCATTGGATGTATGCTCACCGATCTGTCTATGCACAAAGGGGACCATTTATTGACAAAATGCAAAATGCCAAAGAAATTGTTTTTGGATTTTGATGTTTTTCACTTTGTAGGAATTTTGAGTTTTTTACAATTTTTTTTGTTCGTTTTTTAGGACTTTAGTTGACTTTTTAGGGATTTTTTTCAGGACATTATTTGATTTTTAGGGATTTTTTCAGGACATTATTTGATTTTTAGGGATTTTTTTCAGGACATTATTTGATTTTTAGGGATTTTTTCAGGACATTATTTGAATTTTAGGGATTTTTTCAGGACATTATTTGATTTTTAGGGATTTTTTCAGGACATTATTTGATTTTTTAGGGATTTTTTCAGGATATTATATGATTTTTAGGGATTTTTTCAGGACATTATATGATTTTTAGGGATTTTTCAGGACATTATATGATTTTTTAGGGATTTTTCAGGATATTATATGATTTTTAGGGATTTTTTCAGGACATTATATGATACGAAAGCTCCAGTCCGCATGCAACAATAACTCCAGTAATTGATCATGACAAGGGGTGCACACCCAATGAAAATTTGAAAGACATATACAACGACCAGGACCAAAACATATGCACAAGGATTTTGCCCCCAGTGTCTAGCAAGGCAAGGAATATGACAGGTGAATAAATAGGCTTTCTGAAATGTTGGTGGATAGAGGGAAGACAAAGGCTTTTTATTATAGAGACAATGGGACAAGCGACTGGATATGACAATGTAAAGCAGTGACATGGCATGAGGGATATATCAAGAGGTTTTTGAAAAACTTGTTTTGCATTTCATTTCCTTATGTTAGATCAAGATCAAGGGACATGAAGAGAGTATGGACGATGACAGGATATGGACAAGATAAGCAAGATCAAAAATGGATAAAGGATATGAATAGGATAAGGATGTGATAGACTAAGGGATAATGACAAAAGGCTATGATAAGCCAAGGAATATGGACAAAGGGTTGGTGATAAGCCAATGGAATATGGATGAAAAGTTGTAATAAGTCAATAGATAAATGACCAAAAGCTATGATAGACTGAAAGCTATGAATAGGATGCATGATGCTCATGAAGATCTTCAGCCTTGTCAAGATCAAAGGTGGAAAAGAGGATATGTACATGAGGGACAATAGGATATGAAGGGTAATGACAAGGGTGCGATAGGATACTGGAACAATGAAGGACAAAAGGATATGAGAGGATAAAACCTATCCCCAAGTATGGTACGCAAGAAATTCATATATTATGCATGATTCTTGTTTGCAAGGTTTTCATCATGGTACTTGCCGAAGGCGCCTGTTTGCCAGGTTTTCACTAGTGGACGAATTATTTTTGCTTTACTTTTTTATTCTTTTTCTTTTTTCTCACTTTTTTTTTTTTTTTGATTTTTGACATTTTAGTCAAAAATGGACACATGATAGGGGATGGAATAAGGACTCAAACATCATTTTGTTTGGATAGTAGCCTTGAAAAAAAATGGACCATGACCTTTAAAAGTATGCTCAAAGACGTTGGTAGGATAAGGACATGGAAAAAGAGATGAAACTAAGGCAAGGATTTATGCAAAGGATTGGACCAGAGGGATGGAAGGATGGAAAATATGCATTGGATAATAGATAGGGTATTGGAAGAATTGTGCTTGAGTGGATAGAAATGTTGGCAAGATCGACATTGGCACACACCTTGAGGGGTGATGGACTGATGGAGGAAAGATGTATTTTGGATATTGAGATTTTGACAGAGGAAAGGCTATCGATTTTGGGACATAAGGGCCCAAAACTGATGAAGAAGGTGGTGGAGGAATAGACTTGGAAGGTTTGGATGGAGGAATAGAAATTTTAGATGCCAATTTTCATGTTTCTTTAGGCTTTTGTGCCTCAAGGAGCCTCTTAGGGATCCACATGGTTTTTGATTTTTCATGCTTTTGTGGTTCCTTGGAGTGCATTGCTTGCACAAGGGATTTAGGAACCCATATAGATTTTAACTTTTGTTTTTGAGCAATGGGCCTTTGTGACCTTTTGGATTTTTCCTTTTCTTTATAGATCAAATTTTGCTTTTCTTTGACATGTTGATTAGATTGGACATGTTGATCCTTGAATACATGTGGATTTTTAGACTTATGACTTTTATGCTTGGCATCCAAATTGCTTGGAGGGGGAAAGGAATGCATGGATGGATATGAATGAAATGGAGTTCTTTTGGATGGATGAAATTTACTCAAGGCTTTGTGCCTTTGCTGACCTTGCATAGAGGACGAAGGAATATAAGGACCTAAGATGGATGGAAAGTATGATGGGGAAGGTGTATGTTTTGATTTTGATGGAGGGATTCTAACGTCTTGAGAGTGAGTTGTGTAGACATGACCCTTAACATTTTCTTTAACATGAAGGGATTCTTGCTTATGGAGATCTACTCCTTTTCCTTTATGAATGTCTTGACTTGTAGGATACTCTTTTCTTTGGGAAGAAGAGGACGTGAGTACATTATGAGGTGGATATGATATGAGAGAAATAATGAGATCTTGAAGTGGATCGGATTGCACCAAAGTGGAAGAACCCATTATACATGTCGAGGGTTCATGAACATCTTGCACTGACACATTATAATCATGAGGGGGATTAGGATCATGAGGGGGACTAGGATTGTGTAGTGGACATGGTTCAATGACAAGCTCTTCAAGAGATGGAATGGGAGAAATAATGGGATCATTAAAAGAAATGAGATCTTGGAGTGTATATGGAGCATTAAGACAAGGAGATGGAGGAACAAGTGGATCTTGTGGAGGATCTGAAGGAATGATAGGGTCTTGTGTTGGAAATGAATTTGGAAGGATGCTTTGATCTTGACAAGGAGGAAGATCATTGGAATCCTCTTTAAAGTTCCTTTGCTCTTGACTTTTAATGGGATCATCGGAAAGGATGGAAGGGATATCTTGATCTTTCTTAGGAAGTGGAATGTCAATGGGATTTGAAAGGACATTGTGTTCTTGGATAGAATGGATAGGAATAATGGAATTATTGTGAGTGTTTGGGGAAATGGGATCCTGGTCAACAATTGGATGGGATGATAAGGTTTCAGGATCTTGATCTTGATCTATTTCAAGACATGTTTCTTCGTGCTCTAAATTATCCTCTTGACATGGGGTTGGACTTTGAATATGCATGGGGTATTCTGACAAGGAATCAATGTTTTGGGATGAAGGAAATGCACTTTGAACATTTGTGATGGATTCTGGCAAGGAATCAATGCTTGAACATGAGGAAGAGGGACTTCAAATGGGGTCCTCTAAAACAGGTAATGGCAATAAAGTGCATGGTTGCATTGGGTCTAGCATTTCTGAAACATGACAAGGATGTGCATCATGAATTGGATTATCTTGGCAATCAATTATGGATAGCCCTTGGATAATTTTATCCTTGGGTGTATTGTTTGATGAGGACAATATGGAAGGTTCTTGTGAAACTTCTAAAGGTGTAGGGATAGATGCCACTAGAGAGTCAATTTGTTTGCAGGGGGATGAGGCAATGCTAGACATAATTGTATTATCTTGATCTTCCTCAAAGAACTCACTTGGTAGTTTCCTTAAGATCCTTGCAATAAGGCCACCTTTCTTTCGAGGTTTTGACATGGTTGTATCTGGAATTTGAACTTGTTTGGCAAGAATTTGGTCTTGGTTTGATGTCATGTTTTGATATTGGACATGGTTCAATTGTTCTGACATGTTTGAAACTTGGGTTGGTGTGTGCTGCAACCTTTGTTTTTGAATGTTTGGTTGTAGTTGTTGAAATTGATATTCCACCATTGGTTGAACTATTTGTGGACATTGTATAGTTGGTTGGACATATTGTTGAAATTGGACCATTGGTTGTGTTGGTTGTATATGTTGGACCATTGGTTGTGTTTGTTGGAAATGTTGAACAATTGGTTGTGATGGTTGAAAATCTAATTGATAGTAAACACCTTCTTGTTCTTGTTGTGAAGGCACATAATGTTGTTGTCTCTTTTCTTGAAATTGTTTCATCATCTCTATTTGTGAGAGGAGATCTAGTATGTTTGATTGTTCGATAAGAGATATTACATCAATTGGCTCCATATTTGGATTTCAACCTAGAAATTTTTTAAAAATTTGGACATCTGTGATCTATTCTTCTCAATTTTTTTCACTTTTTGTTCCAAAATCTCCTTTTCTTGAGCTAGTTTCTCCTCTAGTTTTTGTATTTGGACATTTACATCATCATGATAAGTTTGATCCAAGTTCTGAGACATGTAGAGATTGGATTGACATGATTGATTTCTCAATTGTGATGACATGGCTTCGTAAGAAGGTTGAGACCTAATTTCAACAAACATGTCACTATGCAATGCAACTAATGGGATTGACAAATGCAACCTAAAAGGATGACAATGCAACTTAATGTTTTTGTACCTTTTGAATTTTTGGAGACAAACTTTTGAAATGCAAAGCTAAAGACACAACCTTGGGAAATTGAAATGAAGTCAAGACCTTAAAGGACAAAGGACCAAATGACAATAAGACAAATTGACAATGTCTCACCTATATGCTTGGATACTAAGCTAGGTTTGACAAAAATAATATCAATGAAAGGACAAATTTTAGACAAGGTCAAGACTCCCTAGCAACAACTTAGGGTATCATCCAAAGTTTTGATTTTTCAAGTTTGACAAACCAAATTTTTGAGACTAAATGCAAGAAGGAAATGATTATGACAATGACTTAGGATATGACATGAAAATGATCTAAGGATATGATATGACAAGATGAAGCTAGGACAAGATGACAATACAATGATAAGGACATGCGAAGACCAATGACTTGGAATATGCAAAATGCAGCCTAGGCAAGACCTAATTTTAGCATGACAAGGATAATGCACAAATGTCACCTAAATGGAAATCTAGCTTGGATATGACAATGATATGCAAACTTTGGGAAATGATTTTGAACCTAAGTGCAAAATGAGGACGCTTGCAATGAAAAGGACTAAAATGAAGGGAGATGACAATATGTCCTAGGACCTAAGTTGGACTATGCAAAACCTAGCCTAAAGTGACATGCATTTTGAAACAAAGATATTCAATGTTTTGATAAGCCATGTTCAAATGTTGGATGAATACTTGGACAAATTTGGACTTTTGTTTGGATTTTGTTTTGAATTGAAGGTTGTTGATTTTGAAAACCCAAGTTGATTATGAGCACTTTTGAAAGTTTGTTTTTGATTTAACCTTTGACAATCACGGAAGACAAAATGTTTGTTTGACTTTGACTCAAGACAATCAAGCACATTCACAACAAATCCTATGGCTGGCAAGGGCAATATTTGTTGAATCCTCTAACCATAAAATACAACACTCAGCCGGATAGCTAGATGCTTGGTAGCACTAGCTCCCCCTTACAGTGCACTCACTTCTCAGGCATACCAATCTTCGAGTTCAAGGGGCATCACCTCCCAAGAACTTGCTATCTCTAACTGAGGAGTACATGAGAGGTGTCTTCGACATGCGCGTATCACAATGCCTAAGCCAATAGATAGAAGGATTTTGGCATCTTAAAAAATAAGAGATTCTAGTAAGGGCATTTGTTTGGGTGGGTATTGATCTAGTGAATAAATTGTCGCAATACCATTCCAACACCTGTTGTCTACAACTTTCATTGCATCCACAATTATTTAGAGTGGTTCGGAAGAGCTTGGCTTTAGCCCGTCACCACTTTGGGTCATTCCCTCTCACCAATGCCTGTGCAAAGTGCCAGGAAAATCGGGAGGTAGGCCCAGTTCTAAGGGTTAAAACATGCAATCAAATTAAAAATAGACAAAGCATACATGGTGTTCATTAACCTTTAAGAAATGAAATGTGCAACTACTTTAAAAATCGCAAGCAAGATGTTTTAATGAGAGTCTTTGACCGCGTCCTGCATAAGATTCGTTAGTAGTTGCATTTTTAGTCTTCGTCACACATAATGCCAAGATGCTGCACAGAGAATTAGTACCAAAGGAGAACTAGAATGCAAGAAACAGAATGAAAACAAACAAATTTGCAAGTGAAAATAACTGATTTCACCTTTGTTTCTGGCCTTGCACAGGTGCAAAATGCCTCAACACAGGCGTAGAACCCATCAAGCTACACTTGTGTACCTTACACAGGTGTAGAACATCTCTACATAGGTGCAGAACCAATCAAGATGCACCTGTGTACCTTACACAGGCGCAGAACATCTCTACATAGGCGCAGAAGTGCCCAGAGAGCTCTGAGTTGCCCTGTTTCTTGAGTTTTTCACCTGCAAACAGCTCAAAAGCATTCAAAACATGGTTAAGGGGTTAGTTTATGTCGAGTTCACCAAAAATGTAGATCTAGAAATTGAAAATCATCAAAACAATAGCAATTAGGACAACCACAAAACCTAAAGCTGCTATGAAAGCAATCCTAATCCAATCTATGAAGACATAAAGACACGATATTCAAATCAAATGAAATCGAAGCAAACTGATGCAAATATCTCCTTCATGTGGCTCCATTGTTCTTCTTTCACCTTCAAATTTGATGTGGATCTCACCTACAAGTGCAAAATGCAAGTGGAAAGCAACTTGTTGAGAGATGAAATTCGCAGTATAAGGTTACTCGAAAATGTGATTGATTTATGAAAATGTTATTTGATCTCGAAAATGTGATTGATCTAGAAAATGTGATTGATCTCCTCTCATTAAAGAAAATCATCCAATTTATAGACAAATTGGAGAGAGGACAAGATTAGCATGAAGAGATTTGAAAGGAAATTCAAATGAAGAATGGCAAAATTATGACAAATGTATGACAATTTCTATGCAAGGTGTATGACAAATTATGACAAATTATGACAAGATTGAAATGCCATTCCCATGAAATTAGGGGAAATATTAGAAAAATTAAAGAAAATATGAGAAATAGAAATTAGGTGAATTAACTAATAGGTTTTCATCCATTAATTAATTCATGAAAGAGACCTAGGACTAAATAAATAGATTTATTTAAAACATAAAGAAGAAGAAAATGATTAAATGAACAAATCATAAAACCCTAGAAATAAGAGGACAAGGAATTAGGTAAAGACAATAAGAAATTAATGTAGGTTCGATCATGATTCTGATTGACAAAGGACCAATGTTGATAACTGATTGAGATTGGTTGACAAAAATTAATGACAAATTGACCAAGATTGACAAAGAGATCAAATTGATAGGCACCAATTGACGAGGAACAATGACTAATCGATCCAAATTGACATGATTGAAAAGGACAAGGATTGATGACAAATTGATCGCAAAATGATGAGATTGACAAGGACAAGGATCGATGACGTATCGATCACAAAATGATGAGATTGACAAGGATAAGGATCGATGACAAATCGATCGCAAAATGACGGGATTGACAAGTTGATAATCGCAAATGATTACTAAAAGATGATTGAAAGATTGACAAGAGGACAAAACCCTAATTCTATCATCGATTAGGATTGACGATGTCCAAAATGATGATAAATGAGCACGCACCATGATGCGACAGGATAAGATCGACCAAAATCATGACTGAATATTGCTATAGACAAGACCTAATTCGAAAGCGATAAAAATGAGGAATGCAGAAGAAGGACTCGATGCTCACAAATGATAAAGACCAAGTGCACAACATAGAAGAAATGTTAATGCGACGCAAGAACCCTAAAATAAGGCAATTCGCCAATGTTAAAGTATGACTCCACAAGCATTGACCATTTTTAGACATCTACAATCACAATATGATAGTTTAGTCCGTCAAGCTTTTGGCAGGATACAAACCATGGACAAAGGATCAAGTCATTTTGTCAAGGAGCCAAGAATTTCATGTTTGTTACAATCATGCTAATTTGAGGTCTCCAAAAGAACTGAAATCATGAGCAAGAATGGAGACAAATATGACAAGACAAAAATCTTAAGGGAAGATTGCAACATGAATATCAAGAATAAAGTAATGAGTCTGTATACAAGGAGAACACAAATACTAAAGCATCTACAAAGGGATGTGAGACTGCCTCATACATAACATGTTGTATAGCCAAAAGTTGAAGGTAATGGTCATATGGTAATGAACAAAAGGGTTGAGCATGTAACGTAGTATGATGACAAGGATACTATATTTTTAAGACAAGAAGATAGTCAAAGAAAATAACAGTCTAAAGAAGGCTGCAAAGGAAGAAGAATCCTTTTGATTGTAAGTACAACTGGATAAAGCATTCTTGACCTGCATAATGATAGTGAACAAGTATTCAAGAATTATTTATAAAAATAACTCAACCTGTGAAAAAAAGCATGGAGATAGTCTAAGTAAGCATCTAAGTCATGGAAAATTATCAAATGGAAGAAGGAAATCTTTAGAATAATTTATAGAATTTAAGAACTACAGTCATGATAAAAACCTTCATGATAGTCCTACAGTTAATCCACCATGGTAAATTATAGTTTATGAAGTATGATATGGTAGTTCTATGATAAAGAGCAGTGTTTGTTTGATGGATCAGGATGGCTACAAAATATATTAAAAGCGTTGAAGCCTATCATGATCATGTTGAGCCTAACAAGTCAAAGAATAGACGGTCCCATATAAAGATTTTTCAAAGCAACAACAATTCACATGATAGCCATATCATTGAAGGAAAGGAATCACAATTCATACCAAAATGATATAATGATAATAATAGAAAAGAATGCAATCATAGTCAGATGAAGAGATGTTAAGCTTGAAGAGATACCAAAAATAGATGAACAATCATACATTATGGACACCCTTGCTACATGATCATTGGTGGGAAAGAGGTATAAGTTTATCAAGAAGTTGTCTCATAATCTAAACCTTTGTTGTTGTTGATAGTCATTAGAGATAAAGAGCATGATAAAACCCTTGTCTTAGTTTTTGATAATGTGCTAATGTCCCAAAGATAGGGATTGCAATGATAGTGGTGGGATAAAGGGAATTTGAAGAAATTAGTGAGCATGCCTAAGAACAATGATGACAATCTTATAAATTATAGGAAAAGTTACAAAGGGATCTCCATGTTAGGAGAAACTATGTTAAGATTTATCAAGTGATAGTTGAGAGTATGAGTGCATGGCTTCAAGGTGTGTTTGGTTTAGCAAGGCAAACAAGGCAAGAAGTGGCAAGTAGAATGTGAAATACACTCTCCCAAGAAGAGAATGGTACAATGAAGAAAAAAAATAAGTTGAAGAAGACTTAATGACAATGATATCATTATCACATAGTGGGTAGCAAAGAGATTGTAAAAGGGAGACATGATATCAAGAGCATGTACTGAAAGAGTGTATAAAATGTAAAGAATAAAATAAGTTTTTGGTTTCTTAGGTGTCATTTTGACATGTGAGAATGTCCTTTATGGATATATATGCATTGAAAATGCAGTTTGGGGTTATTATGGCACATTTTGGAGCTATTTATGGGGTCTTAAATGGCCTTTTTCACATTCATCCGACCCCAAGAATTTTCAAACCCCAAATTCAAGAAAGAAGGAACATGTCCTATTACTTTGGGGAGTTGGTTAATCAATTGAAGAGATAGAATAGGAATATAGGGATAGATAAGAATATGTAGAGGGTGTTGTGAAGGACTTTGGCACAATCATGAAGTCCAACCAGATATCTAGGAACTTCTCCAACATAAAGAAAACATTTAGGAGCTGTTTATGACTCATAGATGATATTTTCATATGTGATAAGGCTCACCAAGGGTGTAACTATATTCAAAGGGAAGTTTTGAGCAAGATGATGCATTTTTGGAGCAAATTAGGTCTTAAATGACCAAAAGTAGTTCCATATGAACTAGAGAAATAGTTGAATACTTTTTCAATCATTCAAGGACACCTACAATCAACAAGGTGAGATACATGTCTTTCTTATTTATTGAACATGTTACAAACTTTTAGGAGATGTATGTAGGCTACAAAAGACACTTAGTTTTTAGTTTTAGAGTTAGCTGTTACAAGTAATGCTAAGTTGTAATTTAGGAAATTCTTCTAGCAAACTATTGTATTGAAACTCTCAAAGTAGTCATGAAGGCTGAAATATGTATGTAAGATCTTTATTTTGAAAGAAAAAAATGCTAGATGTGTACTACTGTTATAGCATCTTTAAGCAATAAAATTTAGTCTTTTTCCTCCAAAACTATTTTTTTTGTGCATATTGATGGTTGATCTTTAATTTTATAATTTTTTTTAAAATATGTGAATGAATATCCCATTTCCAACACTTTGGAACAAGAAAATGTATTTTTGAGTGGGTTATAGATTGTGGTTTAGATAAAAATAATTTAGTTGTGAAATGCATATCTTTTCTTACTAATATTTCCAAACACTTCAACTTTTCTACAAAACACTGACACATGAAATTGAAAAAATATTAAAATTGTGCATAAGATAGCTAGAGTTTTCAAAATATTGTATGTCAAATAGCAACTATATTTAAAAAAATTTAATCTGATGCATCACCATCATAGTTTTAGGTCATCTTTTGAGTATTTAGAAGTCATTTTCATAATTTATTACCCTTTTCCATTAAAAAATTAATAGCTAGAATAGTTTTAGGTGAAGTATCAATATGAATCAATCAGCTCTGGAGATTCACTCCATCTTCTAGGCAACCCACAGGCCTATGAGAATACGATGGCCTCACCCATGGCTCATGATCTCCTCTTGGGTAGTCTAGAGGAAATATGGCTCTTGTAGTACCCCTACTCAATTGAACTTATTAGACTCATATTTTATTATTGTTTACTTTCAATGGATACATTACCATGATGTGTTATTCAAACTTTTATGACATTATTTCATGCTTTATCTGGATATGAGATGCATAATTTATTTGCAGTATTTCAGTACTTGTGATTTATGGAATTTTATGGATTATTGCTATATACTTACACTTTACTTTATCTATGCAATGTGGAATTATATGTTGTGTGTCTACGAGTGTATTGGATGCAAGGGGACAATTTTCCTTCACTCATTTTGGTGAGATAGGGAATGTCATGATTTTCCTTCATCGGTGTGTATGACGTGTTTTCTATATTGTATATATATGCATGTGTGGTTCGGTGAGGCAGGATATTGCAGGTAGAGGTACTGGGTAGGTACGGGGTATCGTCTCCACCTGGCTTCATAGGTTTGGGTGTGCCTTATATTTTCTAATGGAAGTGGAGGAGGTAGTAGTTGACCCTATTTTACTCAATTACACTCTTGTGAGGTCGTCAGTTGCTCATTTTGTCAGTTTGTTCGGCCTTCGTATTTTGTTGTTTGATCTTTTTATGAGTATTTGCTTGAGGTTTGTTTAGTTTGTGTGTTTTAATGGATTTAATTAATTAATTAAGTTTATGGAGTTATCTCATAGTTGGTATTTTTGAATTATGGATTTAATGCATTGAGATTATAAATTTAATTAATTAAATAAAATTATTAAATTAAGTTGCAAGCTACATGATATTGGAAATATATTTTATTTAAATTTTAGTGAAAAAAAAAAATAGATTAATTTCATTTATTGTTTCCTAGAATTTTAAATAAATAAAAGAATAAAAGAATGAATAAATAAATAAATGAATAAAAGAATTATTTAGAATTAAAGTATTGCTCTAATTTCTTTATTTAAAAAATTAATTAATTTGCATGAGAAAAGAAAAGAAAGAAAAATGATTTTAAATTATTGCATGTTAACTTATCCCTTGTTAGAAAATTAGAAAAGAAAATAAAATTGCTTTTATTCTAAATTTAGGTTTTTGGGGAAAAAGATATTCAACCTAGAATTTTAGTTTAAAAAGGGGAATAAGTCATTATTTTAGGGATACACAGGAAACAGGTTAGGGATTTAGGTAAAGAAATTTATTTGGAAGCTTGTTGAGAATATTAGGGCTCTTCTACAGATTTCTTCCAGGAAAGCTATACCAGGTTGGGTGGCTTCTTTTGATTGTTGTTTTAAAGAAAATAGTTTTATTTCTTTTATCTCTTTGATTGATGTGTGTGTTAAGATGTTTGTTTAATCTAAAAATCCTATCTAATTATTTCTTGTTCTTGGCTAAATTCCATTCATGAAGTTAATTTTTGGTTTATGGAAAGAAGTTATTTTCTGGGTGTTTTTAGATTAAAATTTTGAGAAGATTGGAAAAAGTTATTATGGCAAATTTTGCCAAGATTTTTATTGTGCATGAAAATTGCAAGATTTGGGAGGAATGGGATTACCAGAGAAAATATTCCCTCTTAAAAAAAATAAAAATTAATTAATTAAAATAAATAAAAAATAATTAATTAATAAAAAAAATAAGAAAAAATAATATTATATATGTATATTTATATATATATAGTATTGTGGTTATATTATGTTATTTTGCAAATAAAAATTTATTGTAAAATTAAATCTTCTTTTTATTATATATTTTAATGTGATATACTTATATAATATTATATTCGTAGAATATATATATTTATGTAATTATATTATATTATTATATATAATTTTTAATATGAAATATAATTTAGATTATTGATATAATCTAATCAGGTTTATTTGTAAATTAATAATGAACATATATTTAGGGGGTTAATTTTTATGTGATTTTATTTAACTTTATTGGACAAATGACAATATTGATTTAATATAGTTGTATTTTCTTATTTTCTAGAAAATCATTAATTGCAATTTATTAATGCTATTAGCTATTTAAAGAAAAGATTGTCTGTATTAGGATCTTGTGTAAATGGTATTTGCAGTCAAGCTTAATATTGCTGCAATTCTGGTTGAGTTGTCATTATGTCATATGTTGTTATATCTCCTTGGTCAGGTGTTGTTGTATAACCTTATTGATGTGAGCCATTGTGTGTTTTGTCCAAATGGTCAATCTTGGGTTAGTAATTGTGTATCCTTCACCTATGGTTTGTCAGGATTAGTTATGGCTATCTGTTTTGCCATAGAGTTCTCGTAGAGAGACCTTTTCTGTTAGTGTTCTATGAGAGAGAGTGGCTTTCGAGCGGGGGCCATGCCCGAAGTGGATGACAGGATAACCCGTCGAAATTCAGTTAAAAAGTGATAACCTAATAATATATTGGGGAGGAGTGGAATAAATATTAGTTGAGATAATGTACCTCATGCATAGGTGAGTGCTTGTACAGGGCTCATAATGTTGCGAGAAGGCCTGGAATGGCAAACTTACCACCTTGTCTTCACGAAAGGATTGGTAGGGTCCGCATGAGACTTAGTTGGAGCTGGAAGCCGGGAGAGGTTGCTAGGACAGAGAGTCGAAACCTAGGAGGCCTACCATGGTAACCATCAAGCTATGCGATGACACTCTCTCCTTAGATTCACTAGTGTTTTGTGAGTTGAGTCACATGGATGTTTGTGGAGTCTTGTAGTTCTTTTGTACTTGTCTTACTTTGCTTGCTTGGGGGTTTTCTACTATCTCCTAGCATGGTGGGGTGGTTCCATTTCGGGATCACATGGTCGGGTGGTAGTGCCACTTCCCATCGGATGTTCTGGATTATATCTTTAGGTGAGGAAAGGCTTCACTATTGTTTCTTAGTTCGTGGTACATGTACCGGCTCTTGTTCGTGATCATTGTTCAGTTGAGACCTTGTGGTCATTGTATCAAACTTTTATGTAACCTTGATATTGTAACTTTGTAATCCATGGTATTATTGGAAGCCATTTATTTATGGATATTGTAATATTATGTCAGTGGAATGTATGTTAATTCAGTTGCTTTGATCTTATGTATAAATATTTTATGGGAAATTGGATGCATTGGAATACTTTGATTTCTTCATTATGGAATTTAGATGTATGTGTAGTTTTGAACTTAAGCATTTACTTTATGTAATTTAACGAACAATTGGATCAACCATGGTGTTAATATAATCTACAATTAATCTTCATTGGTAACCCTTACGAAATCATGTGTGAGTCTTCCGTTGTGTTATTAGACGTGCAATGGTTATAATTAATGCACTTAATCTTTTAAAAGAAAAATTATTTCACCCTTTAGTTGCCCAGTTGTGTTGTTTTCCTTTAGGGTTCCTGGTGGGGCATTACATTTGGTATCAGAGCCCAAGTTTCAACACTGGGTACTCTGGGTTTGTAGTGAGCCCATTCAGTTTAACCTTGTTGCTTAGGTCTTAATGTTTGTGTTTTCCTTGTTTTATCCTTGCCATAGGTCTGAACCATTTTCTCTACAGTGCTAGGTCATGGCTAGAAAAGCTAGGGGAGGTGGCAGTACGGGTGGTCGCAATAGAGGCAGAGGTGGAGGATGGGGCCATGGTTCTGACCATCATAGTCCTTCACCACCACCCACTCATGTGAGTGTTGAGCCAGAACAATCAGTTCATCAGGACCCTCAGCATGCAGGAGAGCAGGTTCCCGAAAGGGAAGAGCTGAGACATATGTTTCAAGAGGTTCTGGCTAGGTTAGGCCATGGGCCTGAGTTTGAGCAGCCTATTCATGCTCAGGTTGAGGAGTCACGTCAGCAGGTTCCAAAGGAGAGAGAGTTGTATTCTTATTTGTTTTAGGCTTCTAGGAGTAAGCCTAGTTTTGGGGGGGAGAATGTAGTACCCCTACTCAATTGAACTTAGTAGACTCATATTTTATTATTATTTACTTTCAGTGGATACATTACCATGATGTGTTATTCAGACTTTTATGACATTATTTCATGCTTTATCTAGATACGAGATGCATAATTTATTTGCAGTATTTCAGTACTTGTGATTTATGGCATTTTATGGATTATTGCTATATACTGACACTTTACTTTATCTATGCAATGTGGAATTATATGTTGTGTGTCTGTGAGTGTATTGGATGCAAGGGGACGATTTTTCTTCACTCATTTTAGTGAGATAGGGAACATCACGATTTTCCTTCATCGGTGTGTATGTTGTGTTTTATATATATATATGTGTGTGTGTGTGTGTGTGGTTTGGTGATGCAGGATATTGCAGGTACAAGTATCAGGTAGGTACGGGGTATCGTCTCCACCTGGATTCATAGGTTTGAGCATACCTTATATTTTCTGATGGAAGTGGAGGAGGTAGTAGTTGACCCTATTTTACTCAGATACACTCGTGTGAGTGTCGTCAGTTGGTCATTTTGTTAGTTTGTTCGGCCTTCGTATTTTGTTGTTTGATCTTTTTATGAGTATTTGCTTGAGGTTTGTTTAGTTTGTGTGTTTTAGTGGATTTAATTAATTAATTAAGTTTATGGAGTTATCTCATAGTTGGTATTTTTGAATTATGGATTTAATGCATTGAGATTATAAATTTAATTAATTAAAAAGAAATTATTAAATTAAGTTGCAAGCTACATGATATTGGAAATATATTTTATTTAAATTTTAGTGAAAAATAAATTAGATTAATATCATTTATTGTTTCCTATAATTTTAAATAAATAAAAGAATAAAAGAATGAATAAATAAATAAAAGAATAAAAGAATAAATAAATGAATAAAAAAATTATTTAGAATTAAAGTATTGATTTAATTTCTTTATTTAGAAAATTAATTAATTTGCAGGAGAAAAGAAAAGAAAGAAAAATAATGTTTAATTATTGCATGTTAACTTATCCCTTGTTAGAAAATTAGAAAAGAAAATAAAATTGCTTTTATTCTAAATTTAGGTTTTTGGGGAAAAAGATATTCAACCTAGAATTTGAGTTTAAAAAGGGGAATAAGTCATTATTTTAGGGATACATAGGAAACAGGTCAGAGATTTAGGTGAAGAAATTTTTTTGGAAGCTTGTTGAAAAGATTAGGGCTCTTCTACAGATTTCTTCCAAGAAAGCTATACCAGGTTGGGTGGCTTCTTTTGATTGTTTTAAAGAAAATAGTTTTATTTCTTTTATCTCTCTGATTGATGTGTGTGTTAAGATGTTTGTTTAATCTAAAAATCATGTTTGATTATTTCTTGTTCTTGGTTAAAGTCCATTCATGAAGTTAATTTTTGGTTTATGGAAAGAAGTTATTTTCTAGGTGCTTTTAGATTAAAATTTTGAGAAGATTGGGAAAAGTTATTATGGCAAATTTTGCCAAGATTTTTATTGTGCATGAAAATTGCAAGATTTGGGAGGAATGGGATTACCAGAGAAAATATTCTCTCTTAAAAAAAAAATTAATTTAAAAAAATAAAAAAAATAAATATAAAAAAAAAAAATAAAAATAATAAAAATTAATTAATTAATAAAAAAATAAAATAATTATATATATATATATATATATATATATATATATATAGTATTGTGGTTTTATTATGTTATTTTGGAAATAAAAAGTTATTGTAAAATTAAATCTTCTTTTTATTAAATATTTTAATGTGATATAACTATATAATATTATATTCGTAGAATATATGTTTATGTAATTATATTATATTATTATATATAATTTTTAATTTGGAATTTAATTTAGATTATTGATATAATCTAATCGGTTTTATTTGTAAATTAATCATGAACATATATTTAGGGGGTTAATTTTTATGTGATTTTATTTAACTTTATTGGACAAATGACAATATTGATTTATTTGTATTAATATAGTTGTATTTTCTTATTTTCTGGAAAATCATTAATTGCAAGTTATTTATGCTATTAGCTATTTAAAGAAAAGATTGCCTATATTAGGATCTTGTGTAAATGGTATTTGCAGTCAAGCTTAATATTGTTGCAATTTTGGTTGAGTTGTCATTATGTCATATGTTGTTATATCTCCTTGGTCAGGTGTTGTTGTATAACCTTATTGATGTGAGCCATTGTGTGTTTTGTCCAAATGGTCAATCTTGGGTTAGTGATTGTGTATCCTTCACCTGTGGTTTGTCAGGATTAGTTATGGCTGTCTATTTCACCATAGAGTTCTCGTAGAGAGACCTTTCCTATTAGTGTTCTATGAGAGAGAGTGGCTTTCGAGCGGGGGCCATGCCCGAAGTGGATGATAAGATAACCCATTGAAAGTCAGTTAAAAAGTGATAACCTAATAATATATTGGGGGGGAGTGCAATAAATATTAATTAAGATAATGTACCTCGTGCATAGGTGAGTGCTTGTACAGGGCTCATAATGGTGCGAGAAGGCCTGGAATGGCAAACTTACCACCTTGTCTTCACGAAAGGATTGGTAGGTCCGCATGAGACTTAGTTGGAGCCGGAAGCAGGGTGGTTTCCTGGACAAAGAGCCGGGACCTAGGAGGCCTACCATGGTAACCATCAAGCTATGTGATGACACTCTCTCCTTAGAGTCACTAGTGCTTTGTGAGTTGAGTCACATGGATGTTTGCGGAGTCTTGTAGTTCTTTTGTACTTGTCTTACTTTGCTTGCTTGGGGGTTTTCTACTATCTGCTAGCATGGTGGGGTGGTTCCATTTCAGGATCACATGGCTGGGTGGTAGTTCTACTTCCCATCAGATGTTCTAGATTGTATCTTCAGGCAAGGAAAGGCTTCGTTGGTGTTTCTTGGTTCGTGGTACATGTACCATCTCTTGTTCATGATCATTGTTCAGTTGAGACCTTGTGGTCATTGTATCAAACTTTTATGTAACGTTGATATTGTAGCTTTGTAATCCATGGTATTATTGGAAGCCATGTATTTATGGATATTGTAATATTATGGCAGTGGAATGTATGTTAATTCAGTTGCTTTGATCTTATGTATAAATGTTTTATGGGAAATTGGATGCATTGGAATACTTTGATTTCTTCATTATGGAATTTAGATGTATGTGTAGTTTTGAACTTAAGCATTTATTTTATCTAATTTAATGAACAATCGGATTAACCATGGTGTTAATATAATCTACAATTAATCTTTGTTGGTAACCCTTAGGAAATCATGTGCTAGTCTTCCGTTGTGTTATTATACGTGCAATGGTTATAATTAACGCACTTAATCTTTTAAAAAAAAAAATATTTCACCCTTTAGTTGCCTAGTTGTGTTGTTTTCCTTTAGGGTTCCTGGCGGGGCATTACATCTCCTAGATATTTAGCCTCTTAGAATCTAGTATAGACATGTTGCACACCTAAATCATCCTCAAGGGGGGGCATATCTATCCTATCTCTCTTCCTCATCATCATCAGTGATCTCTACATCATGTGTTGTAGGTCTAGGAAAGACTCCTATTCCCATGACACAACAAGAATGTTGTATGTAGATTTGTATAGTTGTAGGACAGCCTTGCATTAGACCAAAATCTCTCATCATCCTATCAAAGTAAAATGGGATGATTATGTAATTATGGTGGCCCTCCTATAGATGGTCTCACTACATCCACTATAACTATACTCTCTACTCATCCCAGACATACATCCATCTATAGGGTCTCCATATGATATTAGTGGGTCATAGATGATCCATCACAACTCTCCAGTATAATAAATATCCTCTCTACCATGGTGTAGTGCAAGGATAGACATGTTCTCATACATGTGTATCCCCAAAAGAAATATCTATAGGAAATCCAATGGTCCTTGTACATGTGATATTCTCAAACATCTAGACCAGAAGGGGAGTGCATGTCATCAAACTCTTACCCTCATAATAAACATAATCTCTTAGATCATGGTAGAGATGTGCTAACATGATACATCCTCATGCAAACAAATGATGGTGCTCCTCCATCTCATGTATTGCATAGGTCAATGCCCTATGCATATGAATACCTCAACCATTTGGACATACTGCTAGCACCATTGTGGTAATCATAATCCTATAAACCACTAGAATATTCCCTCTTGGATGTAGTAGCCACTAGATAATTATCTGACCCCTCAACTCTCTAGGAGATTCTCTACTAATGAAATATGCATGATCTCTCTGTATGTGCACTTGTGAGCGATGTGATTGATATCTAATGGTCCTCCCTTGTATTGGTAGTTGTAGGATACGATACACATCCTATAGAGTGACTGTCATCTCTCCAATGGGAAGGTGGAAGGTAGATGTATTTGGGTCGCATCTCTACATCAATGCCATCAACATTAGCTCATGGTATTTCATAACCAACATGTAGCATACCCAATATAATCCAACTGCTCAAAGAATTTTTTTCTCATCTAGAGAGAGATAAGGAATTTGACTCCGAAATGGGTGTATATGTCATTTGCATTATTCTCTCATATGTAGGGAAATTTCTGTAAGCATCAAATTCCTGCATCAATATCATCATTTTCAAGTTGTTCTGACCCCAAGTGTGTCACATGGTGCCCTTTCTAGGACCAAGGCACCCTTATGGGACCATGGTGCCTTGAGGGGACCATGCCGCCCATTTTGGGTGGGCCATGTGAGAACCTATGGTTATGAGTAGATAATCAACAAATAAAAGGAAAACACATCAACAACGTAAATTTTGTAAACCTACCTTATCCAGTGGTAGGTCCTCCAAGATTGATTGCCTCATCTTCTCTATCCTCATGGGCACATCTAGTCATCAACACAACATTCTTCACTTTGTGGGATCTCCTTTTGCACTTCAAGACAAAAAAGGTGAATAAGATAAATGAATAATATCATTGTCACTATTTAAAAGGTAATTATTCCTCAAAACCCTAATTTTCTATGTTACACTTAATCTTTCATATATCGAGTTAGAGAGATCCAATTACTGCACTATTGGCTGCATTAGAATTGTGATTTAGATCTCTTTCTTACCAAATAATCATGTATTTCCCACCAAAATACCCTAGAGAAACTAACCATCTGATATGTAAATAGAGATGTTTTTTTAAAACATCTACTAATGCAACACATGAAACTAACTACTCATATGCATATAACATCCATTAACAAGATATAAATGTTTTCATTATGAACATAAACATAAAATCACTATACACAAACATAAATAAACAAAACTCTATAATTAATCTTTCCCTAGGGTACCTCAACGTCATTACTTACAACCTCATCAAGATCATATCCATATAAGCATAACACCATATTTACTACCATGATCCAATGCATTATAACTCAACTAACCTTTCTCTTTTCATGCATACATAAAATACCTCACTATTATATCTATCATGAATAGATCCATTAATAATGCAAATCCCATTAAACCCCTAAGATTCATTTTACAACATCAATTCCAAATGTTCCTAATCCCAATCACTTATTCAAAATCATATCATCATTATTCCCTTTCAAATACTAATTACCACATTACTAATTCATTTCCTTAATCATCGTAAACATTCACATAACATTAGATGCAATTCCATTAATGACCAATATCCAAGATACAACAAGATACATCATTACGTTCACCTAATATGTCATCTACCATTACATATGAATACTATATCCATTTACATTAAGGAGCATAGCTCTCAACTACATATACAATTACATCATGAATTCTACACATACACCAATTTGCTACAAGTATCCATCCATAACTAAAGAGATAATAATCCACATCCATACACAAGAGCATCTAATGAAGAACATCCCAATGGAAGAAGGCATCAAACCACCTGACCATGTGGAGCCAAAGGAACCACCCCCTATGCTAGGAGATGACACAAGATCCCAAACACACTATAGATCTATGCTAATACCTCACAACCAAAGGATAACACTCCACACATCACGCAGATAAATTGAAGCTCAATAAAAACATAAGACCTCCATAGGCTACTCAACAAATCAAGACTCAAGGTGCTAGGACCTACATGTAGGGAAAGAGTGTCATTGCATGCAATCATAATGGGAACCCAGGAATCCATCCCGACATCCATAATGCCCATGCGGATCCATCTAAACCTTGAAGGAGTAAGGGATATTAGCTTACTTGGATCACCAAGGTCTTCTCAACCATTCTCAGATCACCATAAATACCCTATGGACATGCATTGAGGCCACAAAACTATTTCTTATTTTATTATAATGAATTACTATTACCCAACCCTACTAGAATCAATTAATTTAAATTATCACTTGATTACAAGATAAACTCATAGTGAGATATTCTAGCCGTCTAGACCCTGAGTAACCTGGTTGTCTACTCCCCATAACCCTAGTCATTCACTTGGAAGCCCACTCCCCCTAGCATGCACCTAGACCTTAGGGTGACAACAATGCACATAACATAAAACATGTGCTCTCAATACATCATAACTAGATAACCAAGGTTATACATCAAATAATAATCTCCAAGAACATGAACAACATATGCCAAAATCACAGCCTTACATAGGCAACCAAGAATCATCAAACATCAAGAATCTCATTATCAAAAGTATCCAATATGAACCCAAAGAATAATAGCAAGGCATTTCCTATCTTGCTCAATCCATTAGTGCAATTAATCATCTCAAATCAATAAATCATTTTCGGAGCAACATTAGGAAACTCAAAAAAGCCAAAAGGACAGCCTCTGGATTGGCAAAATCAAAAGATTAGAAAGCCAAGATGACTCAAAACATCAAACATGATAGTCTAGTGCCTACACAAACTATCTCAACACATATAATTATGCCAATTAAAATAGTGCTTTTGTTTAACAATTTAGTGCATACGAACAACATTACAACACATTCACAAACTTCAACAATGAATACACAAGACTCTGTAGCATATATACTAATTTAAATAGTGTAAATACCAAACAAGCCAGCACATATATAGCGCAGACCGGTGCATACAAGTAATACAATAGCACAAATAAGCCAGAGCACAAAAAAGGTCTCAAAATGGTCCAAAAACATTTGACCAAGTCCAAAAAATAAATTAAACACTTAATCAAAAGTTGAACTTAACAAAAAAATGAGGTGTAAATAAGTCACAACATGAAATAAATTGAATTAACCAATTTAACACTAGCAATCCATCCATCCAAAATTCAAAACAAGCATTTCTAGAAAAGATAATCACAAAATACAATAGTCCCCATAATATATTATTAAACCATATAATTAATTTAACAACAACATCAATTTATTAACCCCACGGACAATCTTTTACAAACAATCCATTTCAATAACAAAAGAAGTAGATCTCCAACCTGGTATTAAAAGTTATGGAAAGACAACAATCTAATGAAGTGCAATCCCAACTCCAAGCTCCAAAACTAAAAATCCCAAAATCTTCATACAATGCACAATTTCTCTAGCCAAACTCCACACCACAACAATCTTAGAAAACCAAATAAATAGAATTCCAATCAAAATCCATGGAACATGTCGGCCAATAAAAAATAACTAGAAATATAATATTTCGTACCAATCCCTACCCAAATTCGAGGTAAGAAAAATATAAAATAATATTGCTTAACTTACCCAAATATCTCAACCAATAATAAAATAGGGTAGGTAGGGTAAATAATAGATAAATAATTTTGGGAAGTCCATAATGAAGAGAGCATTCAATTTTGGGAGGATTCCTGGAATGGCCTACCTCCTTTAAAATTTTCAGAACTCTTTTTGGATGCCATTTCAATTATAAAAAATTGTCGGGGTTCTCTTTTGATAGATTATGTTAGTGGGGTGGAAATTTTTTCAGGGAAAGCTATCTGGAAAGATCCTCTTGATCTATCGATTAGAGATAATCAAAGGTCAAGTATTCAGGAAATTTTGTCTTTAAGAAGAGTGTATATCTCAAATCAAGATGACAAATTATTATGGGCTCCAGCTCATGATGGCAAATATTCAGTCAGAGATGGCTATGTGGCTGCCCGAAATATGGAAAATCAGCAAGTTAAGAGTCGAGCTTATACATTTTGTTGAAATAGTGTTTTGCTTCCTAAACTAGGTTTCTTTGCCTAGCCATCTTTAAGAAAAAGGATATTAACAAGTGATAAATTGGAAATATTACACATTACTAACTCTTTTTCTTGTGTCCTATGCAAAGCTGAAACTGAAACTGTGGATCATTTATTCCTTAGGTGCCCCTTTGCTCATCAATGTTGGCTCCATGTTGTGGGGAAACTAAATATATCTATGCCACTGCCTTATACTTTATGGGAACTTTTTCAATCATGACCTACTCTTTTCACAAAATCTTTGTTTGCTAGCATCTGGAAATGTATTCTGGCAACTGTCATTTGGTCAATCTGGTGGGAAAGAAATAAAAGAATCTTTAGACAGATTGAATCCCCAATTCTTTTGGTTTTAAAAGGAATTGAGAAATATGCTTTAGAATGGGTTAATGCTCATATCAAGAATATAAGTAGCAATTTTTATTTTTCATCTTGGGATGACCGCATTAGTAAAATTTGGAAAGGTCTTGCTATCCCTTCTTTTTGTGCCACATTTGGTAGGGAAATCCAGTCAATCAATATAAACTTAACTAAATGGCAACCTCCTTCAATTGGCTTTGTCGAGTTAAATTTTGATGGTTCATCTAGGGAAAATCCTGGTGATTTGGGAATTGGTGTTTGTATTAGAGATCATTTAGGATTTCTCTTGGCAGCTAAATCCTCTTCCATTCCTCCCAGAACAAATAATTTAGCTGAAGCTCTTGCCTTACTATATGGACTGACATTGGCAAAAAAATTAAGATTCCATAGGTTACATGTTGAAGGAGATTCTTCTATTATAGTGAAAGCTTGCATTTTCGGATGTTCATTTAACTGGAAAATTTCCTACATTTTAAAGCAAGCATGGTTATTAATAGACTCATTTGAGGAATGTTGCATTTCTCACATATTCAGAGAAGGTAATAGAGTTGCAGATGTTTTAGGAAATTTGGGCTATGATAAGTTGGCAGTGTCTCTGCATCTCCAAATTTAAAGATAGAAAATTTTCCTCATTTAGCAAGCATTATCAATGATGAAAGGAAAAATATTTAAATAATTGACACACTCACCCTACTATCAACCTCTCGTCTGAATGTTTTTATTCTAGCTTTGTTGAGCGAGCATTTAATGAAGTTATTCACACTTGCAACAAGTGGATTAAAAGTATGGTATGATTGGTTTTTTCTTCGGGTTTCCATGTTGGAAGTACGGTGGCGGCCTACCCTATGAATCTCGTGAGATCAAAATCATTTCTCTGTTTAATTTCACACATGCAGCATCCTTTATTATTCTATAAAATAATTAATAATCTCAGTATTAAGAATGTTTCCCATACCTGGTAATTATTTCACAGCAAATGAAGATTTGAAATGATTTTGGTAGGGTATGAGAATTTCAAGATAGACATTTTTATTACTGGGTTTCATTCATAACTGGCATGTTCTTGCCTCTATAGTCTACCCTATTTTATTGCATTATGGACTACTCCCCTTGAAACTACAGAGTGCCTGTGTTAGTTGCTGATTGGGAAAAGCCATTCAAGGATCATATCACTGAAGATCAGTTGGGTATTGTTTTCAACACCTCCTGTCAACATTGCATATGAAGCATCAAGCGGATTATTGGGGAGGAAATACTCTATCCGCAGGAGAAAAGGTTTCTCTTTCCTTTCCAATTGTGTTCTACATTTCTTTCCAACTTAGTAGATTTGCTACAGTCTTGATTTCCCTTGAAAAATATTGTTCATAAAATGATTTGGGCAAATTATTTGAACGATAATCAGTTCTTGGATGCCATCTGCCAGTATGATTTGTGGAATGGTGAGGCAAGAGTTGGTGGACTTTTCTTTAGGCAACGTTTTCTCACACATGAGGAATTTCCTACAATATTTGATAGTATAAAGTGGTCTCTTTCCCTGCAAAATGTGAGACCCTTCCAAATTGTTGTCCGCAATGCTGGGAGAAGCTTAAATTCAGATTTAAAAAGCAGAATTTTCTCTAAAATGCATGTCATCCTAGCAATTTTAGGTCATGACCATGGGCAAAAAGAGCCATCTATTATTTCTCCTATAGTGATAGCGGGTGATGAAGTTTCTATGCAAGTGAACAACATTTCTCCTCCTCCTCATCTCTTCTTTGACCAAATTAATGAAATACATTGTTCACCGATTGAAGGCCTGATATCGGCCTTCCCTGCACTCAATGTCAGTGGTGGATTTTTGTAGAGATTGCAAGGATTGGAGAAGTAATCCTTGATACTCATTCCGGTTTTAGGGACCAACTGGTCAATGCTGGTGATGGTTTCTTAGAGTTCACAGCTTATGGAGATATAATTTTGTCGATCCATTCAGGATTGGGGCCTATCAGTTCAGCCTATTAAGCCATTGCAGTACTGGTATGGGAGTTATTTTGTATTTAAGTTTTATATAACTAGTTTCAGGAGCACTCTCGTGAATTGATAAATTAGTTTGTGTGCTATGCTCAAATTCATCATTGCCAAATAGGAAATAAGGAAAATCATGAATTCCTTAACTATCTAAGCAATTCAAACATAAAACAAATGAAATAGATGCAAAATGGAATTAAATTAAACAATATGAAACTCCCTATTGTGCATCATGGATTCCATTGTTCTTCTCTTCTCCGTGGTATGATGACTCTTAGATATTGCGCTGGCAACCTGCAATTGACACAAAGATTCAAAGTTTGTGATTTAGAGGAATTGTGAGGACTTGAATGCTCAATTTATAAATTTTTGGAGAAGATTGATTGAAAGGGTGGAACAGAATGATCAAGAGGTGGAACTCAGGTGAGCTCACATGCTAATTGATAGTTGAACTGCTGACTTGGAGGTGAAACATAATAGATTGAATAGATTAATTGAGTTAATTGATTGAGGAAAACCTAACTGAGGGAAGAAAAAAGAATGATTAGAGGAAATTAAGAAGATGACAAAGCTAACTAGAAGATGGAAATAGAGATTGGAGAGATAAATGATTTAATTAATTAATTTATTAAATTAATTAATTTAGCATGTGCTTGCATTTTAACTTAGATTTTCAATTTAATCTTTGCATGAAATTTAATTCCAAATAATTGAATTTATTCAATTTAGTATTTGAATATATTTAGAACTTGACTTTGTTTTTCAATTTGGTTTTTGAAATCATGCACATGTATTTGAATTTAAAAGAAATTAGAAGAATTAATTAATTGAGATTAGAAGAATTAATTAGTTAATTAAATAATTTAAAGCAACTATTTAATTATTTAAAAATGGACTTTAATTAAATAATAAAGATTATTTAAATTAAAGGATTAAATTACAATTAATTAAATAATTAATATTTAGAAAAAGGGTTAATGATTAGATGATGATAGATAAAAATTGAGAATAGAATTTATTTAAATAATAAAGATTATTTAAATTGGGGAATTAAAAAGAATTAATTAAATAACAAATATTTAATTAATATTTAGAAAATGGTTAAATGATTAAATGATGAAAGAAATAGAAAATAGAATAATTAGTAAGATGATGAGGAAATATGAAAATAGAAGAATAAGATTAATTAAATTAATTAAATAATTAAATAATTATTTAATCAATTAGAGGAATAATTAATACATGATCAATGAGACATTTTTAGGTGTCTACATTTGCCCCTCTTTGAGACAATGTCGAAAGGACATTGTTTCAAAGAAAATGAAATTTTTTGCCCGAGTCTTCCTTGGTACCATTGTATAGTGTAAATATGCCCCCTCGAAAAAAGGTGGTCAAAAAATTTAAAAATTGAGACCATGTTTTTGATATCAATATAATAAGAAATCGTGTGAAGTTTCATGCAATCTCAAGATTGTTTGAGTAGGCTACAAGTTGTTAGAAGCTGGCATGGACCGCAGGCGTTGAGGTGTCAAAAAACCCTAATTTTGAGCTATAAATAGAGATTTTAGGTTTTCATTTGCTCATTTGGTATTTGGTAAGTTCTTTGTTTTCTTTGCAAATCTTGTGATTTCTTGCGAGTATTTGATCTTCATGGCTAGTTATAGAGCTCGATTGCACCTGTCTGACCGAGTACGTTCATATCAGAGACCTCCTGGGACTGGCAGCATGGTATTTTTCTAATTTTTTCCTAATTTTTTGCCTATTTTTTGCTATTTTTCAAATAAATTCTAGTATTCAATTTTTTCTTTTGCGTCATGCAATAGCATGTCGGTTTTTACGCATTCGTGCTTATTGTTACGCAATCACTCATAATGTTAAGCATTAGTTCTAATCACACCACATTCATTAATTTCTTTACGCAATAGTGTTTAATGTTACACATGCGCTCATTTCATTACGCATTCGCTATAAACGTCACACATAAGCCATAATTGTACCGCATTAGTAGTAAATGTCCCACATTCATTGTATGTGAATGTTTTTTGTCATGGGTTTGATAAAAAAAAATTTATGTTCTCGTAATCCGATATCTGATATTTTGAACTTTTTATCTTTGCAAGAGAACATTGGAGTGCTATACTTTTGACAGAGCAGACCCAGTGGACTTGATCTTCGTGCTGATTTACTTGATGAGGAGATTGAGCATATCCGACAACTTGGTTTCTACTATGTGTTACACTTTCCAGAGGTTATGACCAACAGGACCATGATTACAACGTTGATAGAGCGGTGGCATTCCGAGACATGATCTTTCCATCTTCTGACTGAGGAGGCATCCATTACCTTAGAGGATGTATGGTGTATACTGCATATTCTGATTCATGGTGAGAAAGTTGTGTATGACCATGACGATGGCATTGCTGGATTGTGTACACTTTTCAAGTGTGAGATATAGGACTTACAGATTAGTGGTCGATATGACATCCCTTGGGCCCATTTAGATTATGATGACATGACTATTGTACTATGCAGTATTGTCAGCGGTTTGTTGATACCTGATAGATGAGGTCACAGATTTCCAGTGGGATGGGGCAGAGTGCTCCATGATATGATTGTTCATCGACGAGTATATGCTTGGGGTCCATGTCTTCTTGCCATGTTGTATTATCAGATGCATGGTATTGTATATCTTGGGTATCGGTCTATCAGTTGTGGTGTGACACTGCTCCAGACCTGGGCATGGGAGCATATTTCTATTTCGAGACATGTTACTCATGTTGATTTGCAGCCTAGTGAGCCTTATGCTTTTAGGTACACAACAGGTATCAGACACAGGGGTTCAGGTAACACCTTGTATTGGAGGCATCTATTTGATATTCTACAACATTTTATTTGGAGACCTTACATAGATTGCCCTGGTTGGGCGGATGACGTATTACAATTGCCTTTCCGCCAACAACAGAGGTATTTGATTGGTAGGACTTTTGAGATGCAATAGATTATAGAGATGTATCTCCTAGGTCAGGTATTGAGACAGTTTGGAGAGGTACAAGTGACACCAATTGTTATTGCTTACTTTGCTCATGTATCTCGAGAGGTATCTGATTGGGGGGTTTGTATACAGCCGCATGTTGCTTCTGCTGAGTTTGATGCTCTTCAGCCATTACTCTGGGGTTGGGGTAGAGGTGCAACAGATCCAAAGACTATGCCAGAGTATGATGCATGGTTTGCCAGACATAGGCCTATTCCACTTACTGATCTCATTGTTCCGATTACAGCACAATAGATTCGACATCCTAGACAATGCTTGAGGATAGACAGGGAGGAGAGAGTCAAAGGAGGAGAGCAGGGTGGAGCTGAGGGAGGAGCCGAGGGAGATGGAGGTGCAGAGGGAGAGGATGAGGGAGGAGATGAGGGAGGTGGAGGCAAGGATGTAGACATTGGTAGAGACACTGAGTCTATCAACATTGGGGATAGCGATGATTCTTCAAAGTCATCGAGCAATGAGGATGGTGACGGTGATGATGATATGTTGGAGCTGGAGGACATGCCTACTACATAGGGTGGGGGAGGACAGGTGGATGATAGGGATGAGGATGATCCATAAATTCTTAGTACGGATTCAGAGTTTGGAGGAGGAGGTCGCTAGAAGAGATGTCGAGCGAGAGGCCTACCATGCAGACCACGGTGCTTTAGAGGCTGAGAGGGAACATCTCCAGAGGGAGAGATGAGGTAGTCAAATAGTCACAGATGATTCAGGCTGCATATGACCAACACTTTTCTTTGAGTACCGATGCACGGAGTCAATCTGACAGACTTTACTACGCTGCACAGAAGGCTTTTTACTACCGACAACTTTATCATGACACTGTTCCTAAGGGACATATAGCTCCTAGTTTTAGTGCTATTAGAGGTCATTCCAATTCTAGTAGGACTTCCTCACAGAGGACTAGTAGTGGTGGTGTTATGGGACCACCTCGACATCCTGGGACAGGACCTAGTGGACAGGATCCACCTACTGACAAAGGAAGTGTTGGTTGAGACATTTTGATCATGTTATCTGAGCCTTCGGGCCTATTTATTATATTCGTACACATTATCATTTTTGAGTTATATATATATGATATGCAGTTTTTGGCAGCAATCTATTTATTCTTTGTTTTCCATGTATGCTTATATGATGCTATGATTTATATGATGTATATCTATTTGATTCTATATGATTCATGAATGCAATGGTTACTGCATGTATGCATCAATGATGCTTATGAATGCAATGGTATCTATAATGTATATGAATGATGTTTATGAATGAAATGGTATCTATAATGTTTATGAATGCAATTTTTACTACATGTATGCATATTAAACTGATGTTTATGAATGCAATTTGTACTACATGTATGCATATTAAACTGATGTTTATGAATGCAATGGTATCTATATGAATGCATATATTTTTTTGTATGATAATGCCAGAATAAATTTTTAACTCAGATGTACCTTGAAGAAATGTTAGTAAGATGATATAGAGAAGAGATTGATGAAAGAATTAATGTTAGAAAGAATATGATTTAGAGAGAAGATGGGAAATCAACAGACTATCAGGAAACACATGAGATGAGAATGAATTTGAAAGAATCACGAACCTGTGTCAGATGAGAATGAAATTGAAAGAATCATGAACCTGTGTCACACATTTTATTGTGCAACACATATTCATCACTGAGCCTTATTATTAAACAATGAAGCTTAGCACACCAGGGTATAAGGAACCAAGATGTAAAGATATCTCATTGTAGAAACAAACACGTAGCAGACAAGGAGTGAACTCCTCCATTCTGGGAAATACACTAGGGCTCGAGGTATGTGTGGCATTCAATAGATGAATGCTCCTATCACAGACACCCACTAGAGAAATTTCCCTAGAACTTCATTGGTTCACACCACAAAAAACAAATAAAGAAAAAGATAATGCCCATCATTGCTCCTCTAGTCACTTGTGGACATCCTTGAGTAGCATAGGAACATAATCTATCACCAAATGATAAAAGATAAAGATTGACCCAGACAAAGTTCAGTAGCTATACTGACCTCATGCCTTCGTTCTCAGTTGCTTGATGTGATGGTTGATAATGTCTGATCTCAGAAAGTTGTAGACCCCGTTTAAGACTGACCTGCCTGATTTTGAGTGTATCCTCTTCTGTTTAAGATAAGATAATGATCACTTTGATATGGATATGATACGATTGATAAGACAGTTTGATCAGTTGATCGCAAATGTTTGACTGGATAGTCATATCCTTTGTTAACTCCATATGAAGTGTTTGTTGGATATCTGCTAGGGTATTTGTTTCTCGCAAGACATTTTATTGCAATTTTTTTGATTGATTTTCATTTTTTTAGTTCTTTTCCAAGATCTTTTTCGATGTTTTTGGATTATGTGGATTGATATTTGAATGTTTTTGGATGATTTTTTTTCAGGATCGTTATATGGATGTTTTGGATGAATTTTTTTAGGATCGTTTTGCAGATGTTTTTGGATTTTTGAGTTTTTCACTATTTTTGGATTATGAGTTTTTCACTGTTTTTGGATTTTGAGTTTTTTAGTGTTTTTGGATTATGAGTTTTTCAGTGTTTTTGGATTTTGAAGGACTTTTTATGATTTTTAGGATTTTTTCAGGACTTTATATGATTTTTAGGATTTTTTCAGGACTTTATATGATTTTTTAGGATTTTTTCAGGACTTTATATGATTTTAAGGAATTTTTTAGTTATGCCCCCCAGTGTGCAGACCTGTATGGCATGATGATCTGTAGAATGCATGTGGAGACAATGAACTTTTGACATGACCTATGTTAATCCAATATGTATGATGAAGATGCATTTCCTATTTGAACGAGGTTGACTGTGTTTATTTATCCTTTTGTAATACACCAATTGAATTGGAGATACAAAACATTTAGTAGATAAGTGGTCAATCGATCCTTAAGGTTCCTTGGAACATCCAAATTAACACACTTAGTGACTAGGATTTACAAATGGAGACGCGGAAAACTTCCCCATTGATTCTTGAAAATTTGATTTTCTTTTGCCCATGTGTGTGTAGATGAGTTAATTCCTTCTTTTGTGTTCACTAAAGATCCTTAGCATCCTACATGACTAGCTAAATGGATTATCCTAACTTCAAAAGCATCCCGAATAGAGCCTCACTGCCAGCAAGCTTTTAGAGCTCTGACGAGGTTATAGACTATTATTTCTCAAATATTGCTCCATTGCTAGTAGGCGTTCATAGCCCTCATGGAGTTACTTGCATGTTCCCATAGTCAAGCTTTTTTGTCGCACTTGCATGCATGATATTTCAGTTATATATCATTTCTCTTTTGCCTTAAGATGAATATTTGGCATAGCACTTTTTCTTTTATTTTCTTGCCTTGACTTGTAAGCAATGAAACCTACTTGGGTGTGACAATTACAGTGGCACAGAAGTAGAACTTTAGATTTTTCACTAGTCATATGATCAACTAGATGTCTAGAATGAATTAGAGATCTTCTTAATATGTTTGAGATATAGCAATTGATAGATTTTGGGTTAATAAGTCTCAAATAGTGAAATCACTACCCAACCATAAGTAAAGCGTCATCACAAGGTAATGTTGAAAATGAATGACCTCAGGACCTCAAAGACTTCATGTCCAAATATCTAAGAAAGGAGATGACCCTTGTTTCTCTTAAATGCAAATAGATGATAAACTTCAACAGTTGCCTTGTTTTATTGATGCTGCTATATAAAAATATAGAAACTTTACGAATGTGACTTCTGAATATGTTGTGCCTAGAAATAAACTATATGCAATGCAATGCTTTGAATAATATGATATGCAATGCAGAAAGTAAAACCTAAACTAACCCAGCCCTTAGGTATAATATCATTTAAGGTGCATGCTTTTCATAGGGTCAGAGAGTGAATCTCCCTCCATGGTAGCCAAATTATATGCTCCATGCTTATAACCCTTGTTACGATAAAAGGACCTAGCCAGTTAGGTTCAAACTTCCTTGGCTTTTCTCGTTCCGCTAGGTTCCTTTGGTTCTCTTTAAGAACTAGATCTCCCACTTCAAAATTTCTTGGGCGAACTCATTTATTATAACTCCATCTTAGTCTATTCTGATAACCTTGCAGATGATTGAACATTGTTTGTCTCTTTTCATCAAGCATTTCTAGCTCTTGTAATCTTGCCACTCAATCAATCAAGTGTGAATTTACAAGGGGTAAGTCATTACTCCCTTCTATAATAGATTTTGATAACATGAAGACTTGATTTTTTGAATGACTTGGTGTATTTTCATCTTGTATAGGCTTATTTGATACCTTAGTATGACACTTGTTCATGGGCTAGAATCATGGACTGATAAGAACTCATAGTCATGAGAGATGTCTCACTTTCAATGTATGTTTCATCATCTAAGATATCATCACTTATCTCTTCTTGTTCCTGCCATTGATTATGTTGTATATTGACTAGTCTTCTTTGGATAGTAGTTACCCTTCTTAAGCCTGGTATAAGCCTTTGCCATCTTTCTTCATCTGATTTGTTAGGTTGAGCTTGAGTCATTTCCTATGGTAGAAGTATTGATAATAACCATGGATTAGATTCATCTACTAGTGGTAAACGTACGTCTGTTGCAATATTAACTTGTACTGTTGTGTCAACAATTGCATCATTTTGTGACTCAGTGTTAGGATCTTGCAAGAGTTGTCTCATGTCTTCCCCATCTGATTCTGTGCTAGGCGATGTGGGTACTTGATTACTTGTTTGAGATGAAGAGGAAAGCACCTGTGTGGACAAATCCCTTTGTGGTATGTAGTCTGACAGTTTCATTGGTCTATTTAGTATATCAAGGGTATGTTGTCTTGCTTTTGTGATATGTGGTACATACATGCTTATACCCCAATCCTTGATTCCCTGGATTGTCATTAGAAACAATAGGTTCTAGTCTTGTTTTTGTAACCCTAGGCCTGTGGTACCATCATATCCATGTCTTTGGAGCATTTTGAATCAATTGCCATATTGATCTATAGGTATTCTAGGTATTGTCATATGATCCTCTTCTCTAAATATCCAATGGTTGACATCTTCATTTAGGGATTCTTCATGTAAGTCACCCCATCTAATGAAAGAGCATGAGTCTGTGTATCTGAAAAATTTCTTTACCTTTGTCTTGTTTTTGTACTGCATTTTTGGGCTTCCCAAAAGATTTAGGAGATAGAGACAACTGTTTTCCAGTTGAAGTATTTGTAATAGAATACTCTCCACAACCCATATCTTGTATCTATAAGGAGGACGTTGTAGGCATATTATTTTTTTATTTATGTGATTGTTAATGCCTCTAGTTGTGTAGTGAGAGGTGTTGCTTGATTAATAGGTACCTGATTATCCACACTTTCTTTCAAGTAATTGCAATGTTGGAAGGGATTTGGATCACCCTTTATGGTGATTTTAATACAATTATATGGGAATTTGACACACTGATGAAATGTGGATGGTACTACTTGCATGGTATGGATCCATGGGTAGCCCAATAACATGTTATATCCTAGTTCCCTATCCAAGACTTGAAAAGAAACCTTTATTGTTATAGGTCCCACTTGTACAGGTAATGTTACAATGCCTTTTGAGGGACGTTCTTCATCATCATATGCCTTGATATTTATTCACTTGGATGAATCAATGTGAATTTTAGAATATCCTAGCACCTTAACTAGTTTTAAAGTACAAATGTTGAGACCGGCTCCTCCGTCTACGAGTACTCTTATGATTCTTCTCTTACATATGTAAGCTTCTAGATGTAGCAGGTCATTATGGAGCAGTCTATCACTAGGAATGTCTTGTTCTGTGAATGCAATAAGAGTGCCTTGTGTCAAATTTCCTACCATGGACTGGAAGGCATTTTCATCTATATCTTTGTCCACTACCGAATCTTGAAGTGCTTTGTCCAGAATAGCTCTATGAGTGGGTGAAATATGTAGTAGTTCAAATAATGATATCTGTGTCGAGGTTTTCTTAAGTTTCTTGACAACATTATAAGTCCCAATTGCTGGTGGATGATTTGGTGGTACTCCTTGTAATGTTACCTTTGATCTGTGAATAACTTTTGCACAATCTCTATCTCTAGGAGTTATTGTGATCATAGCCATTGTATCATCTCTTTTGCAGGTATTATCAGTATCATATGCTCTATTATCAAGGTTTATGTTAAATCCCTCTTTATAGTCTCCATGTGTATGTTTGACATCCATGATGTGTTCTATGAGTTCATCTTCAAACCATCCTCACTAGTACATTCGGAGCTGATTTCCCATGGCCGTTTGTCGGTTTTTTGATGAATTTTTGTCGGAGTGTCGACAAAATCCACCGTCAAAAACTTAGCATTAGATTGGTTGATGATGACATGCCTGTTAGAAATTTGACAATCCAAAGGACTTTGCCGATGGTAAAAGTAGTCATCGATCGAAAGCTTGGTATTTGTCGTAATTCCGACGATGATCATTTTTATAAAAAAATAATAATTATCATCGATATAAAAGAGCCACCGAAGGAAGGAAATGTCGAAAGGACTCACCGAAGATAATAACTTCATCAACAAAAGATATCAAAGAAAGCAGAGAGGGTTTTCATCGACAGGAAAAGTTCTCGAGGAAATAATACTATCAGTGCAACATAAAAAGGACCCACCGAAAGGAGCATTTTCATCGAAAGAATAATATCGATTAGAAAAAAAGAAGCTACATTGATAAAAGATATTGATGAGGATATAGGTTTCGAGGAGTTTAAACTTCATCGACAAAAGATATCGAAGAAAGCAGAGAGGGTCTTCATCGATGGGAAAAGTTATCGGTGCAACATAAAAAGGACCCACTGAAAGGAGCGTTTTCATTGAAAGAATAATATCGATCAGACAAAAGGAAGCTACATCGATAAAAGATATCAATGAGGATATAGCCATGTTCTCAATATGTGTGGTTTTGCCGATGTAACTTTATCGGTGAAGGATGATAAGGGAAAATAAAGAAAAGCTTCGGTGAGATAATAGACTAATTCATCAACGGGGCATAGTGATATCGATGAAAGAAGTATTTTGATGGAAAAATAGAGGACACCGAAGCCCAAGGTTTCTTCGACATAAGACCCGATGTGTGAGGCCTCACCTCGACTCAGTTGACATTCAGTGGATGTTATATTTTAGACTACTATGGATACTTTGTTTTGATGCATTTTGAGACTTAGAACTTATATGATTTCAGGATATTGGATAACATTGCTATGAATTGATGTTTTACTTACATGCTTTATGAGATAGAACACTACATGATTATTAGATAGAATGATATTGCAATGATAGATGTCGTTAATGAATTTGCAGGACTTTACTTTGAATATAGAACTATGATGTATGTTTAGTTTATGTGAATTGGGATGAAAAATTGTTTATGTGAATTTGCTTGACAAAAGATGTATTCAATCTGTGCAGATGAAAATTGTATGCAAGTAATGATGTGCATTGTTGTATTATTGAATTATATTATATATGAATATCTGGGAGTACTAATGTGTAAATTGAGATGCGCAGGAAATTTACCATGTGACCATGGAAAATTACGGAGAATCAAACCTAGACTTATGTGTGTTCGTAAAGCCAGGGTTTGTCTATTTGGAGAGACAACACCCCGTTTGTGTTGTATTTTATTCGTATCAGTATATGTGGCATGAGTGTTATGTGTTATTTAAATTTATTGTGTAAAAACCTCAAGAGACAATTTCATGTTTATTTTCGTAAAAGTATTTTATTAGTGTCACTTGACACATGTGTGGATTTAAATTTAAATATTTTATTTTGTCTCTTGATGGGAAAGTGTTAATTATTATTAATTTTAAATAAAATAATGTGTTGTTAAAAAGATATTTTGGGAATATAATAATTGGAGTGGTCAACTTATGTTTGACCCGAAAATAAACTTCAGAGGGGTTTAAAATGGGTTAAATGAACACCTAGGGGTAGTTTATTAGGGTTTCCTAAAGCCCATAAGGTATACCTAGGGGTTAGGGGTAATTTTAGGCAAGTTTCTACTTTATAATGATCTTTTTAACGCTTTAAAAATTGGCTTTTTTGGGTTGAGCGAAAATGGAAAATTGAAGTGAAATCAAATCAAGATTTTTCCCTCTTGGAAGGAAAGTTTTTTTGCATTTTTGCTTTCTTTCTTCTTTTTGTTGATTTTTTTTAGAATCCTGTGAGAACTCAGAGAGTGAGCTTCTTAAGGAAGATTTTTGGGAATAGCTGGTTAATCACCCACTCTCCATTTTTGGAGACAAAAAAAAATTTGGAAGAAAAATAATGTTATGGGATAAAGAAATTGATTAAGGAAAAATAAAGAATTGTGGATTGGGCAGCTCTTCTTCAGATATCATTATAACCTTTGGGCAGAATAAGGTTGGTTTCATTTTTACTTTTAATGTCTAGTTTTGTTTATTTCTGAGAGTTGTTGAATAAGAAAATCTGTATTCTTGAAAAGGAATGTTTGAAAATCTTTTGGTTTTGTTTTATGAATGAATGTGTTTTGGGAGTTTTCTCAAGATCTCTCTTTCTCTTGGGAGAGAAGAGGATCTTGAGGGTGGTAGCAGTGACAGCCCTCGAGTGAGAGACTCTCTTTAGAGAGAGATCACAAGGGATCTTTGTGTGACCCTTGCTGCATGGCCTGTTTGTGCAATGGGGGTCATAAGGAGGGTTATAAGGCTAGAATGCCTTTGGGGGGGCATAAGGAATTTATGGGGTTGAGATTTTGATATGTTATTTGTGCCATGAGGTGGCTTCTTGTTATTACATACTTGCAGAATTCTCCTCAGGGTATTTGGTCCACTACCACCCTTTGAAAATGTCCACCACCAGAGTGTGGTGCTGTGAAAGCCAGGTTGGGAATGTGTCTGGAATATTTGTATGCTTTGTGTTTCTTTGTGTTTGCCTGTTTGTTACCCGTCTAGGAATTGGTTCTCCGAGCTCGGGGGTGGCTACCAGTTAGCCTAGGCTGGGAGGTGAGCACTCCGTGGTCAGTTTTGTGTTTTTTTTTTATTATTATGCAGGAAATTCAGAGGGAAGAGGATAGGATTCATGAAAGATATTCAGAAGATTGTTTTTGAAGATATTTGGAATTCAGTTGCAGATGTTGATTTAAAGTTGTTGTAAATAAATGCCTTATTCAAGAGAAAGGAGAAGCAAGTTGTAATTTTGTAATAATAGACTTGAAGTCTTATTGTTGTAATTGTTCAGAGAAAACATTCTGTAAATATGGTAGTATATTTTAGAGATGTTTTAAAGAAAGAAAAGCTTGTTATTTCTACTTCTAATTTTTTTTTTTTAAAAAGAAAGGATTAAATTGTGTTGCATGCAAAAAAAAAAAAAAAGCTTCTTGTATTATGGAAAGAAATAAAAGATTTGTTCTCCAATTAAACTGTAATTATATTTCACTTTTGGCAAATAAAAGATTTTTGTTGTTGAAAGATTTCTATGTAATTTTAACAAGAAATAGATTTATGAAATATTAGATTAGTGGAGAAAAATCAATGAAAGATTTCCTTTTAATTTAGGAAAATATTTTGTAATCCTTTAAAAGTATTCAATATTGTATTTAGGGATTAGCATTGTTTTAAAAGCTCAATGATTTTATATAAACAAATATAAATACTTTTAATTCTGAATTAACTTCATATTCTTTCCCTTTACTATATTAGTTTAATTGTAGCAAGTAAAATTCTTTTAAAATATATATATATATATATATATATATATAAATGTTATATTGAATTTAGGTTTATCTTCTTATCTTTGTTATTTAATTTGTAATTGCCAATATATATATATATATATATATTTATATATTTATATGTTTTATTTTAAAAAAATAAATTTTAAAAAATAAATTAAAATGAAGTTTAGGGGTCCCCGCGGGCTCCTCTGTGCGTACGCACAGTGGACGACCGCGCGGCGCCCACTGTGTGCACGCACAGTGGAGCCGCTTGCGGCTCCCACTGTGTGGGCACACAGTGGACGGCCGCGGCCGCCACTGTGTGGCCACACAGTGGTGCCGCCAGCGGCGCCCACTGTGTGGGCACACAGTGGAGCCGCGGCGCCCACTGTGCACTCACACAGTGGCGCGCACGCGGCCGGACCTGTTTTGCTCCTCCGTGACCTGCATTAAAATATAGATGGAATTCATGGTCGCCAAGGGCTTCGGCCTGGCCATGAAGTTTAACAGTTAAAAAAAAATAATAATATATAGGGTTTAAAACCCTAACCGAGTGGAGGTTAGGGCAGGTTAATGTTAATTAAAATAATAATTAAAATATTTACCAGTTTAGTTAAATATACATATATATATGTTTCCATAAATACATATGGAAATTATATATATGTATATAAATGTATGAATTTGAGCATTTTTGTATAAGTAATTAAATTTTAAATATATAAATATATGCATAATCAATTATGTATATATGTATATATTTATTTAATCCTGATTTTAATTTTGGTTAAATTATAAAGAGAAATATATATAGAATTAAAAAGACTATATAGTCATAATGGAGGATAAATTAAAATATCTCTTCTAATACTTTTAGTATGAATAATTTAATAAAACTATTAATTAAATATCTTTTGGAGATAAAATTTAAACCAGTAGGTTATTCCGCGATTAGAATATAACTGATTGTCGATGCTTCGTTCGTTTCAGAATGAGCTCGAATTTATTAATGGAATTTTCTCTAGCGCTTGTCGCAAGAGTGTGCTTTTAAATTAAATTAGTATCCTTTTTAAAAAAAAATTTGTTCCGTTTTTGCCCTAAATTTTGGGCATGACATTTTGGTATCAGAGCAAGGTTTCCACACTAGGAGCCTTACTCACTTACGTTTCGCCTTAGAATATTTTAAATTATTTTGTTAATGGAATTTTGAATTTAAATAAATTTAATTCTAAAAGAAATAAATTAATTGTTTTGTCTTATTTTCCTCTTAGGATGCCACCGTTGACGCGACAAGCTCGCAAGCGCGGACGGGGTCCTAGACGTGAGCGCCTAGCTTGCAATGAGGAAGAAAGGGAGGCATCGGTTCCAGAGGAGAACCCAAGAGCACCTCCCGAACAGCCAAATGAACCTAACCGTGACCTTCTAGCAGCCATTCAGAATCTTATTGGCATTGTTCAGGAAAGGATTCCAGCAGAGAACCCTCCGGTCAGGAGTCATGACTCTGGGAGTCATAGATCTGTTGATAGAGAACGAAGCAGGAGCCCGGCTCCGATTCCTGTAGAGAGCCAGGGTGGTAATGAGCTAGAGTCAGTGCATATGCCAGGACCACCTCCTGCGGTGGAACCAGTCTATTTTGAGAGAGGTCGTCGAGATCCAGGGGATCTCATCAGGGAGGTCATACGCCTCCAACCACCATCCTTTGGAGGTTCTACAGATGGAGTAGAGGCCAAGGCATGGCTTCTGAGTCTTGAGAGGTGCTTTGTGCTGCGTTCTTATGAGAGCAACTTGAAAGCACGTGTTGCAGTTCATCTTCTGAGAGGGACAACCTCCACCTGGTGGAGACAAGAAGAGTACAAATGCGGATTAGCACCTGATACACTCACTTGGGAGATATTCACCGAGAGGTTCCGTGAGAGGTACCTATCAGAGCACTTCAGGAAGCGTCGTATAGATGAATTTCATGATCTCCAACAAAAAGGCTTGTCAGTAACCCAGTATGAGAGTAAATTCTTTGAGTTGTTGCCATATGTAGATTATCTTAAGGATGAGAAACTTCTTGTAAACCGCTTCATCAGGGGATTGAATGCCGGTATAGCCGGGCCTGTTAGGATGTCCGCTCCAGAGAGCCTTCGGGTTGCTGTAGAGAAGGCACTGATTGCCGAGGAAATTTAGGTTAGACCACAGGACAATAGGGATCGGTATCAGAACCGAAATCCCGTACCTCAGACTTATGGATTCCAGAAACCACATTGGAAGGGGAACAACCGAAATTCTCAGGGGTTTTCCAAACCCCCTCCTCCACAACAGACACCACAGAACCAGAAACAGAAGCCTCCACAGTATCAGCAGGGCTCCAAGCCCAAGCAGTGGCAGACTCAGGGATAGAAACGTGATCAGAGAGCACAGGGGCAGTACACACAGCCAGTGGAGACTCAGCAGTCCTCCAGGGGTGGGTACAGCGGATCCAGTAGGACTGGAGGTCAGGGTTTTTCTAGGCCTCAGGGTGCCCAGTTCTAGGCACGGGGTGCTTGCTTTACTTGTGGAGCCATGGGGCACTTGGCGAGGGATTGCCCTCAGGGACAGGTAGCAGGGAGTCAGCGGATGGCCGCTTCAGAGCCGACAGTTGGTGATATGGGCAGGTCCCATAGAGTATTCGCAGCGGTTGACAACCGCCAGGCCGACCATCAGGCCACGGTTATTGAATCTTCAGGTATAATCAGAGGTAACAATGTATCTATTTTGTTTGATTCAGGAGCTACTGACTCCTTTATATCTCCGTTGGTTGTGGAGCGTTGCGGGCTAGTGGCAACTAGGCAGGGTGTCAGTTGGGAAGTGGAATTAGCTTCAGGGGCTAGAGTGTCAGTGGAATCAGAAGTTAGGGCATGTCAGTTGCAGATTGGAAAAACCACCACTGTAGTAGACCTTAGAGTGACTCCACTTGGATCTTATGGTATCGTACTTGGCATGGATTGGCTTTATGCCCACAGAGCCAAGATGGATTGCCGCCTGAAAAAGATCGAGTGTGAGGATGATCATGGTTTGCCCATAGTTATCACTGGAATTCAGAGGCCCGTGTCTCTTCGTATGATCTCCGCAATGCAGCTCAAGCGGAGCATGCAGAAGGGATGTCAGCTTTTTGCTATCACTATCAGTGACAGAGGAGAAGAGGAGGAAAAAGAAACATCGCTCGATGACCATCCTATCCTTCAGGGATATTCAGATGTATTTCCTTCAGAGTTACCGGGAATGCCTCCCCGTAGAGAGATTGATTTTCATATAGACCTAGTACCAGGAGCCGAGCCAGTTTCCAGAGCACCTTATAGAATGACCACAAATGAGCTTAATGAACTTAAAATTCAGCTTGAGGAACTTCTCGAGAAGGGTCATATCCATCCTAGCGTATCCCCGTGGGGTGCACCAGTTATCTTCGTTAAGAAGAAGGATGGATCTCTCCGATTGTGTATGGATTATCGGCAGCTAAATAAAGTAACCATCAAGAACCGATATCCTTTGCCTAGAATTGATGATTTATTTGACCAGCTTCAGGGTGCCAAAGTCTTTTCCAAAATAGATCTGAAGTCAGGATACCATCAGTTGAGAATAGTGGAAAGTGATATCCACAAGACCGCATTTCGCACTAGATATGGTCACTATGAGTTTACCGTAGTCCCCTTTGGACTTACGAATGCCCCAGCAGTTTTTATGAGTCTCATGAATGGGGTGTTCCGTACCTTTCTGGACCATTTTGTTATCGTGTTCCTCGATGATATATTGATATATTCTCGGAATGAGAAGGAGCATGAGGAGCACCTGAAACAGGTTTTGCAGTGTTTGCGAGATAACCAGTTGTTTGGCAGCCTATCGAAGTGTGCTTTCTTTCGATCTGAGGTCAAGTACCTTGGACATGTTATTTCCGGTGATGGGATCTCAGTGGACCCATCAAAGATTAGGGCTATTATGGATTGGCCAGCGCCTACCAGTGTGACAGAGGTCAGGAGTTTCATGGGTTTAGCAGGATATTACCGACGTTTTGTCGAAGGTTTCTCCAGAGTCGCACACCCTATTACCTCTCTTCAGCGTAAAGGGAAGAAATTTGAGTGGACAGAGAAGTGCGAGAAGGCCTTTCAGGAACTCAAAAAGGCACTTACTAGCGCTCCCATCCTTGTTGTACCAGATCCTTCAGCTGATTTCATGGTTTGTACCGATGCTTCCTTAGAGGGTTTAGGGGCAGTTCTTATGCAAGGTGGTAGGGCCATTGCTTTCGAGTCTAGGAAACTTAAGACTCATGAACTTAATTATCCCACTCACGACCTTGAGCTCGCAGCAGTAGTGCATGCACTTGTGAGGTGGAGACACTTCCTTTTAGGACATCACTTTGAGTTGCATTCAGATCATCAGAGTCTTCAGTACATCTTCACTCAGCCGAACCTTAATGCACGTCAGAGGAGATGGATGGAGTTTTTGTGCGAATATGATTTTGACGTTCACTACATCAAGGGAAAGGAAAATGTAGTTGCAGATGCCTTGAGTAGGAGACGTCATGAGGTTTACACCATATCCATGGGCACAGACTTGAGGGACCATATACTTCGGCACTTGTCAGAGGATGGATGGTACGCAGAGGTTTGTCAGGTGTTACGTTCTCAGGTCACACTAGAAGGGAAATATGTGGATTATTCTTTGGAGTCCGATGGACTGTTACGCCACAGAGGGCGCATTTATGTACCTTCCTCCGGAGGGTTGCGAGAGTTCATTGTCTCGGAAGCTCATAGAGCTCCTTATGCTGCGCATCCCGGGGTTAAGAAGTTGCATGCAGACTTGAGGCAGTTGTATCATTGGTCGGGAATGCGGCAGCTCATTGCTGAGATAGTAGCTCAGTGTCTCGAGTGTCAGAGGGTAAAGGCGGAGCACCGCCATCCAGGTGGGTTGCTTCAGTCTCATGCTATACTAGAGTGGAAGTGGGATACTATATCCATGGATTTCATCATTGGTCTCCCTATGTCTTCTCGTCGCCATGATGCTATCTTGGTGACAGTTGACAAGCTGACCAAAGTAGCTCACTTTTCACCAGTTCGTACTACATTCACAGCACCTGCAGTAGCATAGGTGTTCTTGCGAGACATTGTTAGGCTTCATGGCGTACCCCGCAAGATTATTTCTGACAGGGATTCTCTTTTCACTTCTACCTTTTGGAAGTCATTACAGGCAGCTATGGGCACTAAGCTCAATTTCAGTACAGCCTATCACCCGGAGACAGATGGTCAGACAGAGAGAGTCAATCAGGTGTTAGAGGATATGCTTCGTATGTGTGTCATGGATCATCAGACCCGATGGGAGGAGTATCTTCCTTTAGTGGAGTTTGCCTATAACAATGGGCATCACACTTCTTTGGGAATGCCACCCTACCAGGCATTATACGGCAGGCCTTGCAGGACGCCCTTGAGCTGGGATCGCATAGAGGATAGAGTTGCTATTGGTCCTGAGTTAGTTAGAGATATGGAACAGCAGGTGGATTTGATTAGGCAGCGTCTCAGAGAGGCTCAGGATAGACAGAAGAAGTATGCCGATGCAAAGAGGATTGATCATAGTTACTTGGTTGGAGACAGAGTTTTCTTGAGAGTGCGACCGCATAAGAGTCCGATCCGTTATGGAAAGGGTTCTAAGCTTGCACCTCGCTTTGTAGGACCTTTTGAGATTCTGGAGAGGATAGGCCCAGTTGCCTACTGTTTAGCTTTGCCACCTAGCCTGTCACGCATCCACGATGTGTTTCATGTTTCAGTTTTGAGAAAATATATCTATGATGAGTCTCACCTTTTAGATTGGGATGCCTTGCAGGTGGAGTCGGACGGGCAGCTAGCTTTGGAGCCCATTCGCATTTTGGCACGCCGGACATTGGCCCTTCGAGGTCGAGAGCTGGACCAGGTTAGGGTCCAGTGGGATTGTTATGATGAGGTTACGGCTTCATGGGAGGACGCAGCACGTATGAGATCAGAGTACCCTCACCTCTTTGATGAACTCCAGGAGGAAGTTCATGCCTAGAGGGGGAGGATGTGAGGCCTCACCTCGACTCAGTTGACATTCAGTGGATGTTATATTTTAGACTACTATGGATACTTTGTTTTGATGCATTTTGAGACTTAGAACTTATATGATTTCAGGATATTGGATAACATTGCTATGAATTGATGTTTTACTTACATGCTTTATGAGATAGAACACTACATGATTATTAGATAGAATGATATTGCAATGATAGATGTCGTTAATGAATTTGCAGGACTTTACTTTGAATATAGAACTATGATGTATGTTTAGTTTATGTGAATTGGGATGAAAAATTGTTTATGTGAATTTGCTTGACAAAAGATGTATTCAATCTGTGCAGATGAAAATTGTATGCAAGTAATGATGTGCATTGTTGTATTATTGAATTATATTATATATGAATATCTGGGAGTACTAATGTGTAAATTGAGATGCGCAGGAAATTTACCATGTGACCATGGAAAATTACGGAGAATCAAACCTAGACTTATGTGTGTTCGTAAAGCCAGGGTTTGTCTATTTGGAGAGACAACACCCCGTTTGTGTTGTATTTTATTCGTATCAGTATATGTGGCATGAGTGTTATGTGTTATTTAAATTTATTGTGTAAAAACCTCAAGAGACAATTTCATGTTTATTTTCGTAAAAGTATTTTATTAGTGTCACTTGACACATGTGTGGATTTAAATTTAAATATTTTATTTTGTCTCTTGATGGGAAAGTGTTAATTATTATTAATTTTAAATAAAATAATGTGTTGTTAAAAAGATATTTTGGGAATATAATAATTGGAGTGGTCAACTTATGTTTGACCCGAAAATAAACTTCAGAGGGGTTTAAAATGGGTTAAATGAACACCTAGGGGTAGTTTATTAGGGATTCCTAAAGCCCATAAGGTATACCTAGGGGTTAGGGGTAATTTTAGGCAAGTTTCTACTTTATAATGATCTTTTTAACGCTTTAAAAATTGGCTTTTTTGGGTTGAGCGAAAATGGAAAATTGAAGTGAAATCAAATCAAGATTTTTCCCTCTTGGAAGGAAAGTCTTTTTGCATTTTTGCTTTCTTCCTTCTTTTTGTTGATTTTTTTTAGAATCCTGTGAGAACTCAGAGAGTGAGCTTCTTAAGGAAGATTTTTGGGAATAGCTGGTTAATCACCCACTCTCCATTTTTGGAGACAAAAAAAAATTTGGAAGAAAAATAATGTTATGGGATAAAGAAATTGATTAAGGAAAAATAAAGAATTGTGGATTGGGCAGCTCTTCTTCAGATATCATTATAACCTTTGGGCAGAATAAGGTTGGTTTCATTTTTACTTTTAATGTCTAGTTTTGTTTATTTCTGAGAGTTGTTGAATAAGAAAATCTGTATTCTTGAAAAGGAATGTTTGAAAATCTTTTGGTTTTGTTTTATGAATGAATGTGTTTTGGGAGTTTTCTCAAGATCTCTCTTTCTCTTGGGAGAGAAGAGGATCTTGAGGGTGGTAGCAATGACAGCCCTCGAGTGAGAGACTCTCTTTAGAGAGCGATCACAAGGGATCTTTGTGTGACCCTTGCTGCATGGCCTGTTTGTGCAATGGGGGTCATAAGGAGGGTTATAAGGCTAGAATGCCTTTGGGGGGGCATAAGGAATTTATGGGGTTGAGATTTTGATATGTTATTTGTGCCATGAGGTGGCTTCTTGTTATTACATACTTGCAGAATTCTCCTCAGGGTATTTGGTCCACTACCACCCTTTGAAAATGTCCACCACCAGAGTGTGGTGCTGTGAAAGCCAGGTTGGGAATGTGTCTGGAATATTTGTATGCTTTGTGTTTCTTTGTGTTTGCCTGTTTGTTACCCGTCTAGGAATTGGTTCTCCGAGCTCGGGGGTGGCTACCAGTTAGCCTAGGCTGGGAGGTGAGCACTCCGTGGTCAGTTTTGTGTTTTTTTTAAATTATTATGCAAGAAATTCAGAGGGAAGAGGATAGGATTCATGAAAGATATTCAGAAGATTGTTTTTGAAGATATTTGGAATTCAGTTGCAGATGTTGATTTAAAGTTGTTGTAAATAAATGCCTTATTCAAGAGAAAGGAGAAGGAAGTTGTAATTTTGTAATAATAGACTTGAAGTCTTATTGTTGTAATTGTTCAGAGAAAACATTCTGTAAATATGGTAGTATATTTTAGAGATGTTTTAAAGAAAGAAAAGCTTGTTATTTCTACTTCTAATTTTTTTTTTTAAAAAAGAAAGGATTAAATTGTGTTGCATGCAAAAAAAAAAAAAAAGCTTCTTGTATTATGGAAAGAAATAAAAGATTTGTTCTCCAATTAGACTGTAATTATATTTCACTTTTGGCAAATAAAAGATTTTTGTTGTTGAAAGATTTCTATGTAATTTTAACAAGAAATAGATTTATGAAATATTAGATTAGTGGAGAAAAATCAATGAAAGATTTCCTTTTAATTTAGGAAAATATTTTGTAATCCTTTAAAAGTATTCAATATTGTATTTAGGGATTAGCATTGTTTTAAAAGCTCAATGATTTTATATAAACAAATATAAATACTTTTAATTCTGAATTAACTTCATATTCTTTCCCTTTACTATATTAGTTTAATTGTAGCAAGTAAAATTCTTTTAAAAAAAAAATATATATATATAAATGTTATATTGAATTTAGGTTTATCTTCTTATCTTTGTTATTTAATTTGTAATTGCCAATATATATATATATATATATATATATATATATATATATATATATATATATATATATATATATATATTTATATATTTATATGTTTTATTTAAAAAAAATAAATTTAAAAAAATAAATTAAAATGAAGTTTAGGGGTCCCCGCGGGCTCCTCTATGCGTACGCACAGTGGACGACCGCGCGGCGCCCACTGTGTGCACGCACAGTGGAGCCGCTTGCGGCTCCCACTGTGTGGGCACACAGTGGACGGCCGCGGCCGCCACTGTGTGGCCACACAGTGGTGCCGCCAGCGGCGCCCACTGTGTGGGCACACAGTGGAGCCGCGGCGCCCACTGTGCGCTCACACAGTGGCGCGCACGCGGCCGGACCTGTTTTGCTCCTCCGTGACCTGCATTAAAATATAGATGGAATTCATGGTCGCCAAGGGCTTTGGCCCGGCCATGAAGTTTAACAGTTAAAAAATAATAATAATATATAGGGTTTAAAACCCTAACCGAGTGGAGGTTAGGGCAGGTTAATGTTAATTAAAATAATAATTAAAATATTTACCAGTTTAGTTAAATATACATATATATATGTTTCCATAAATACATATGGAAATTATATATATGTATATAAATGTATGAATTTGAGCATTTTTGTATAAGTAATTAAATTTTAAATATATAAATATATGCATAATCAATTATGTATATATGTATATATTTATTTAATCCTGATTTTAATTTTGGTTAAATTATAAAAAGAAATATATATAGAATTAAAAAGACTATATAGTCATAATGGAGGATAAATTAAAATATCTCTCCTAATACTTTTAGTATGAATAATTTAATAAAACTATTTATTAAATATCTTTTGGAGATAAAATTTAAACCAGTAGGTTATTCCGTGATTAGAATATAACTGATTGTCGATGCTTCGTTCGTTTCAGAATGAGCTCGAATTTATTAATGGAATTTTCTCTAGCGCTTGTCGCAAGAGTGTGCTTTTAAATTAAATTAGTATCCTTTTTAAAAAAAAATTTGTTCCGTTTTTGCCCTAAATTTTGGGCATGACACGATGGATATCAGATATGTTTCGATGAGGAGACAACCATACTGACTGAATATAGTATTTCGATGAAGGGAAAAAATACTTGATCGAAGTAATATTCGAAACAAAAGTATTGTCGATAGAAACAAAGAGATCGATGGACTAAAGAAACAAATGATCGAAAGACATATCCTCATCGAAATAATTATTGATTGCCGTGAAAATCATAAACAAATCCCAGGGAAGGTCACATTGCCATTAAATTCAAACGTGTGCCCGAGTGACCGTTGTCCAAAGCGCCATTACTAACTGATTAAATACGCCATAAGTAGTCGATCAACCATCAAAGGACACAGCATTAAGGAATTCACTAGCGACGAACTGAAAGTAGAATTGGGCGAATTCACAGATAAAGCTCAGTAATTCCAAGTAAGTTGTTTGCACATAGACCTCTTTTTTAAAATTCAAATGGAATCATCATCTAAAACTAATAAGACTAGAAAGGGAAAAGAACCTATCACTATAGAAGAAAAACCTAAAAGACAGAAAGGGAAGGGCGTTCTTTGGCCCAGGACCTGATTGACTAGTGCCCATCATCTAGTTTGAGGTCCAAGAAGATTAGAGCTGATGAGGAAGGCCTGGAGGACTGGTTTGGGGATCTTGGAGACATATGGACAGAGTTGAGAGGGTATGAATTATTCATATATGGGTACAATAGAAGAGTTGGCCCTCAACCTATCAACAATTTATGGTGATTTAACTTAGGAAGGTTAGTTGTGGCTAATGTATTCATGAATGTGGAGCTCATGAAGGCATTGGCAAACAATTATGACCCTAAAACCAAGACCATATATAACTACATGGGTGAGCCAATTCTTGCAATCACAAAGGAGGTTATTGACACCATGTTCAAGTTGGATTGGGGATTTGAAGAATTGATTGACCTCAAGAAGTTAACAAGTGAATATTTTAACCTAGAGCACATTTACAAAACGTGGAGACTCCCTATACATAGACCTAGGAATGCAGGGTTCTTAGTGCCACTAGGTCAGGATGACAAAGCTCCCTATGATGTCAACTCTTTCCATCCATATTTCAAGTATACCTATTACTGTTTTGCCCAAGTTCTAGGGATAAAAGCCCATCCTTTGATGGATATTGCAGCCATGGTCATTTGTGCCGATTTGCAGTCTAAGGACCCCCGCTTATTTGATTTTCCTGCTTATTTGGTTGAGGTTTTGAATCATGGGTTAGAAAAGTTAAAGGGGGATGTCATCAATGTTCATTTCAAGCATTATTCCTTACTTATGCATATGCTATTGTATGTGGGCCAAGATGAAGGGCTATGGCCAGAAGAGTTATGTGTCAGGACATATGACAATGCTGGAATGAGAAAACCAGTGCAACTATGGGTTTCTTCATAGGACTGGAGGTATGTGTAATCAATATTGGCATTTTGAGGAGTTCTTTGTCAAGCCATTATATAGACTGTTGGGATGCCCGTGCGATCATGCCCTTGCATCAGAGGTTCAAAGATTCCTAAGACCAAAAGATTTCGCTGAAGATCCCTCAAGTGAACACAATTGTGGAGATTGGTATTGTTTTTCAGACTGCACACAAGTCAGGGTATACGGGTTCGAAGGGAGACCATACTTACTACCACTTACAGTCCCTAATAGAGTGGCTTGTCTAGAAATTGTGAGGCAACTATCAATAGTGAGTATAGAACATCTGACAAGCCATGGAAAACAATCAATTGTACCTGGGTTGTTAGTATTTTCAGATTTTATTGTGAAAAGTTCAAAGAGCTATGGCCTACTACAGACAAAATTGGATTATTATGGCATGGCTATGGGGGATCCAAGGCCCAATTTTGATCCTGAAGGATACATAAGGATAGCCCAATCATCACAAAAGTTGAAGGCTGGAGAGCATAAATCTTACCTACCGGATGACCTCATTAAGAACATTGGCAGAGAAGAGGCTAGAGTGAAGCGAATAAAGTTTGAGAAAGCAATGCACGCTTATAAATGGAAGTTTTATAGAAGGAAAATGGATGAGAACATGCTACAAAAGATTGAAGACCCCTTGGAGCTGGCCAAAAAACTTGTGGAGCATGAATTGGAAATACTTGAGGGAGTCCCGCCTCATGTTTTTAGGGATTACAGGCTCATGAGTCTCCTGCTTCCACATATGGCATCGTTCCATTCACTCCTCGAGAGGATTACCCCCTGGTTATGCAGAGGATACACTGATAGACTTGGCAACAGGACAACTGAATGTCCGAGAAGTGGCTGACATCAAATTCTTGGAGCATGAGGATTTCATTGCTGATAGTGACTTCATTGCTTCCAAGGAGTTCACCTCATTCCTCTATCAACATAAAGGATCTCAAATTAGGAATAACATTAGAACTAGTGAAGAAGAGTAGCAGCTTCAAAAGTTACAAGAGGAGATGGATCTTGTGATGAGAGAAATGACACTTGAGAAGGGAAGATAGTTGCTTAAGGAAGTCGATGTGCTATTATACTCTGGATGGGACATGAACTCTGCCTTGTTGTTTGATGGATTCCTCAAGAAACAGGACCCAAGTAGGCAAATGATGCCAAAAGAGATTGATAAACTCTTTAGAGGATCAGGATATGATCCAGATCAGAAGGCTCTTCTATAGTGGGCTATCTATCCCAAAGATAAAAGACCTATATTGGTTGATACAGAAGAAGCTTTTGGACATTTGATGGTGTAGCAGGTTGGAAAGACTAACCCTAGAACAACTGCCAAACTAAATTTGGATGTCACTAAACTGAACCAAGATCAGATAGAGTTTCTGGTCTGAGAAAATTGTAAATACAAAAGCCTATATGAGAAAACCGATGAAGAAAAACAGAGGCTGCAAGCAAGATTTCTGCAGATTGACACAGGTACCAGTCAAACAGGGATGACATACAGTGTTGACAAAGATGCCATAGATGCCTTGACAGACGCTATGTATTGGAGGAACAAGGCCGAAAAGACATCTCGACAAATAAAAAAGGAACAACAAAAGATGGATAAGTTAGTTCTCGAGGTCGTTGACCATAGATTCAAAAGTATGATGCAGGTTGCAAAAATCTATTGGAAGACATACACTGGAACAGTCAAAGCTATGAAAGAGCATGAAAGGCTTAGGTCTCAGTTGGAAGGCTTGATGAATGACAACAGTCTGATGAATCCAGGTGAGAAAATTGATGCCGAGGCTCACTTGAAGTCCCATGATGAATTGGCAAATCAATTAAGGAAAGAGCATCAGAGGTTGGATGATGGGAATACCCCTAGGGTGCCCTCTTTTTACAGTAATGGTGAGTTAGTATCATTGGAATAGTGGAAAAAAGAGTTTAGTGATGAGAAGAATCGAGCAGTAGCAGAGTTGGATTGGGACAAAGATTTGTCACTTTGTGTTAACAATATTCTATCCAATCATTTCCAGACAGAAAGAGACATGAGGACACTAAACAATGATGTTCTAATGTATAAAGATGATAAGTACATTGAACACATAGGAATGCTGAACTTGTTTATCTTCCAGTTTGTTAGCAAAAGTGCAAATTAATAGTTATGTGTTGAAAAGCCATGATGCTTGGTGACAATGTATACCCTCATATAAATGAGGGAATTTTTGTAACAATAAGGATCATTAGAGAAGAAGTAGAATATAGCCTCAGGCTTACTATTGTACCATTTTGCGAACATACATAATATAATTAGTCATCTTTCCTTTGTGTATATGTTGTGGATTACTGCATCTTTCTGTAGGCAGTTGCTTGTGATATTATCTAAAGGAGATAAGGTTACTTGTGTTCTTCCAGTAAAACTCTGTGTTTCATATTGTGGATTTGAATAAAATATTTACTTGCAAATATAGTTTTGTATATAGTGCGCATGCATATTATCTCAACCATGGTGCGCCTACATATGTATATAGTTTTTTTTATAGGTGTAAAACCTGAGGTTCAATGTAGAACTTGGTTGCTCTGATACCATATGTAATATTCCATTAATTCTATACTTAAAGAAAATAAATTGTGAACTATATTAAGATAAAAAATTGAGCATTTCAAAATAAAACATAACTACTTCAGTTGAAGGAGAAAACTAACTAAATGTTCTTCAACATAATAAGAATCTAACTAATTTATCTAAAAGGAAGGTAATCTTTTAACGATAAAAAACATTGAACAAATATTATTAAGCTAATCAATATGAGAAAGGAATTCAAATGGCAAGTTTCATTTTTGAGGGAAGAGATAAAGGTTCAGAGGTTACTGTTATCACTATTTAAAAAATGGGTATTCTTTTCCATAATTGGCTAAGTCTATGAAATTCTCGGGTCTGGTATGGACTTGTGATTTCTATTGCTTTGGGTCCTAAAGAGGGTTTAGGGTTTAGGTTTAATCACTTTCAAAATGTTTGAGAAAAAACCCTTATAATTCTATTTCTGTGTTACTTTATTCACTTAAGTAATGGGTCCTTTTGTCATGCAAAGTGTTCCCCCTGTTGTTTTTTACCTAGGTGGTCCTTTTAAATGTTTTAATTTTTATTCGCCTTTAAATTGCCTTTTCTAATGACCTTCGGGCCTTGTAATTGTTGTGCAACTCTCAGTCAATCGGATGGCCCGCATGGATTCGCGAACTCAACATGCCTGAAAGTTACCTATCGCGAAGTAGCGAAAAGGTTTGGTGGGACCCAACGATGAGGACTTCTTTCTTGGCTAAAGGGCAATTGGTTTGGAAAGAGATCAATGACCTGTGTTGATTTGCAACCTAAAGATGCTCGTGGTTTACAAGTTGTGAAATGGCAAAAAGATGGTGGGCCCAGGTGAAGTGGTTAGTAGAAAGAGTAACAACAGTGCAAGTCCCTGAGATCTGACGCCCCACGTTATTTCGTGAGATAAAGATAACTGAGTTTTACCCTTCTATGAAATAGCGAAAGGGTTTGGTGGGCCTGACGTCCAAGCTTTGTCTGAAGATTAAAGACCGATCATGTTTTATCTGATTGGATGGCCCTCGTTATTTCGTGAGATCAAAGCGCATGTGTTTTAACTATTGCGAAATAGCAAAAGGTTGTGGCAGGTCCCAGAAGCCGGTGGGTTTTCTAACAAGTAAAGAGTGAGTGGTTTAGAGAATAATCAACGGCCTGTGTTGATTCACAACCCAAAGATGCTCGAGAGTTAGTTTTTGTGAAGTGGTGAAATGACATGGCATTCCAAGTGAGCAGTCCAAGAGGTAGGGATCGCAAATCAAAAGGTTATACGTGTCCTCCAGATCACGTAAATCAAAGAACAAACTTGGTGACCAAGTGGTGGGCCTAACAAATAGAATGATATAAACTAAAGACAAAGAGGTGACCTATCAGGAACAGGTGGCATTTCAGAAGTGGATCGCACTGAAGTCTTTCAGTGAGTAGGAAGTTGACACATCAGTTCAAGAGGGATTGAATGCCAAAGTGAATGGTGCTAATTCAGAGGGCCCACATCTACCGGTTTTAATAGGTTGTTAAAGGAAGGGCATCTCAAGAAGGATCTAATGGCGGGCGTTATTTCGCAACCTTTAAATGCACGATGGTTACCATTCGTGAAATAGCGAAAACGGTTAGCGTTAATCATTTTGAATGCGGTTAGTGATATAAACCACCAGGTTAGGACAATGTAAAGATCGATCAAGTTTCAGTTGATCGGATAGCTAGCGCAGCTTCATGAGGTCAAGATGCAAGATGGTTACCCATTGTGAAATAGCAAAAGGATTTTTAGCCTACCAAGCAAGGAAGAGTCAAAAGGGTAAAAGTGGTGCAAGTTCTATCTGATCCAATGGTTGGCATCTTTTCTCTAGATGAACATGCAAGATCTTTGTGCTTTGTGAAATAGCAAAAGAGAAAAATGAAAAATACTCAGAGTAGTTTTGATCCGTTGGAGCCAAATTTTTGAATTCTTTCATGAATTCAATTATGAAGGGACGGCTGAAGCATGCGGTGTTAATGTTGCAGTTAAGGAGCCAAATTCCCATATATATCCCCGCATCAATTGAACGAGGGTATCATTTCACAAAAGAAGTTGAAAAGAGAGCTGGTGCAGAGCAGAAGTTTGCAAACCAAAATTAGGTTCTCTTCCTCTTTGTTTACCCATTGCTTAAAGATTGTTGAATTGTGGTCTTGTCCTGTTAGAAAATTGCTTTGATTGATAATTGGCTTAGTTGCATACTCCTAAAATGGGACCCAGAAGAGAATTAACAGGGAAGGTAAATTACCAGGACCAAAATATTTGTGATGACTTTCTTGAGCAGTTAACCATGTCGACCAATGTCGGGGCTAGGGCCAAGGAGTTAGTGCCAAAAAACCCCCATTTGAAAATTGGGGATGGTTTATATGATAAAGGAAATTGGTTGAGGGACCCTGAAATAGGGATATCCGGTCTCAGTTTGTTTAAAGTGGGCTTTGGTCAGAGACATGCCCCTTCCCCTATGAATAGTATCTGGAATTTAGATGTAGGTAAGCTTGTGGTCCCAGGTGTTTTCATGGATGTAGATCTATTGACCCTAATTGCGCAGAATTATGACCCTGCTGCCAGATGCATTAGAAACATAAAGGGATCAGCCCTTGTCGAAATCAAAGATGATGAATTTAGGAATGTCTTCAAGCTTAGTGAAGCTTCCAACTACCTTGAGCCTATTGATTTTGAGGCATTAACCCAAGTTTACAATTCCCAAAGAGATCATCTTAGGAGTGGCCCATTGAGAGAATTTTTTGTCAAAATAGGGGGATTAATAGTTGTAGGCCCTAGCACAATGGAGCCATTTTCCTTGAATTTATTTACCTTGAGAGCTAAGGGTATGTACTAGACACTGTGTCAAATTTTTGGAGAAGATGCTGAGAAAAACATGCCCGTCCATTATATGTTAATGATTGCCCAAATTTTGAACCCTTCCCTGGCCATAACATTTGACTTCGCTCCTTTCCTCTCTGATGCTATCCATGCAGGCTTAGTAGGAATTAAGAATGGTAAGGTAGAAAAGCAATTTGGATGGTATACCTTGTTGATGCATATGTTTCTATTCAAAGGGGCTGATTGTTTTGCAAAAGAGATGGACCTGGTTAAGGTCAAGGATAAAGAGGAGATGCCAGTGCAATTGTGGAGTACTGTTCTATCTTGGGATAGAGAGGATGCAAGTTATCTAAAGTTTGATAGATGCTTTGCATCTAAAATTAGAGTTCTCTTGTGTGCAGAAAACCCTAGGATTCCCAAGGCTCTTTTGGAATTCCTTAGGCCCAAAAAATTTGCAGAGGATATCAAGATTGTTCATAACTGGAGAGATATGTATCTATATCCTGTTTCTACTATTTTTAGAGTGTTTGGATTTAGGGGTACCCCTTATCTATTGCCCTATCAGGTTCCATTAAAGATAGGGATTACAGAAGTATTAAGACAAATTGGAGGAGTGCAAGAGGCCGAGTTAACTAACAGGAGTAAAGGGACATTTTTCCCAACCATCACCATGGATCATCATTTTGTAATTAACAAAGGTGGATGGAAGTATTTTGAAGAATTCTTTAAACCATACATGTTATCAACTGCAGTGTCAAGGTGTGCTGACCTTGAATATTTCTTCAACAACATGTTCAGGAAGAGAGAAGTTTGTAAAATCGGGCCTCACCAATTCCAATTCCCTGAAGATTTGATCAGGAATGAATTTAGTCTAGATGAGCAGGAGTTGAGGAAGGAGAAGTGGATTGCATACAGAAGAACCCTTGACTTTATCCATCAATTTGATTCTAGTTATGATCCTCTCTCTATTTTTACCCCTTTTGAAGAAAAGGTTAAATTTTGAATTCTTTATTTTGAAGATTTAATGCAAACCCTGAAGGAAAAAAGAGAAGCCATAATACAGAATGATCCTGATAGGGCTAAATTGGTCCTAGCCAAGCCTGCCTTTGCTAAGGCTATTCCACCAGGTGATTATATAATGTACAAGAGATCTAAGTATACTGTAATGATGCCAGTAATAGGTGAACCTTCTACTTCTAAAGGGAAAAGGGCCATTGAAGATACTATTGAGATTCAAGATTCGCCTAAGAAGCAGAGGATAGGTAAAGAAATTGAAACTGATGACCCTCAGTACTTCCATCTTAGTCCCCTATTCATATAGGAGATGAGCAAGCCATGGCTGAGCAATTGATACAATTGGGGAGTCTCGGTGAAATTGCCTACACCTACAATGAGACTCAAGAAGGAATGCCAGAAGAGCCACCCTATGCTGAAATGGATGTAACTGATGGTGAGCTACAGGGAAAAGAATTGGACATTACTGTGAAAAAAGCTAGTGAAGAATTCCTAGCTAACAACAATTTAATCACATCAGAAGCTTTTATGCAGTTTCTATGGAAGCAAAATATTGATCAATTCAAGATCAGATGTGAGCAAAGGGTAAATGAATAGCCTCTCAAGGATGCAACCCAAGTGGAGGAAGATATTAAACAAGAAATGATGGCTGAGTTCAAAGCTATCACTCTTGAGGCTGGAAGTGAGATGGTGGATAAGGCTAGTGTGCTAATCCTCCCTGAATGGGATATAGCTGATGCATTGGTTCTTGAAGTAGTCAAAAAGGAAACTAAGCCAATGAAGGGAGTGGTATTCAGCAAAGATGATGCTTCTCTGGTTATGTGGTCCCTTAAAAGAGATGAAGGTAGAAGAAGGAAAGATACCTCATAGTCTAACCTTCTAGGAGCTATGATAGTTAGAAGAGTTCAGGATACAGGGGTAGTGGAAGCAGCTAGTACTATTTTAGAGACTGCTAAGTTCAATGTAGTAGTAGCAGAGAAGGAAGCAAAAGAAAAGGTTGATATCCATATTAGGTTGGAAACAATTTTAAAGGCTTATAATGAAGCCAAAAAGGAGGTAGCCAGCAAGGACACTATCATTGCCAAACTTCAAAGTTAGCTGATGGGACAATACCAGGGAGGTGAGTCCTCTACCTTGGCAATTTCTTCTTCTCCAGCAAGGCCCCCACCTACTAGTCCCATCATAGAATTCCCTCCTTCTCCTATGCCTTCTGGTTTTCAACTAGCTGAGACTTATCGACATGAATTGGAAAAGTTGAAATAGGCTCAGGCCTTATTTGCAAATAAGTATGAGGAGAAGATAAAGGCTACAATTTTGAGTTTTGCTGATATCGTTGATGCTCCCACGGTACATATGAATTTGAAGAGAATTTTTGACACTCTTTGTGAGTTAAATGAGGACAAGGCCATTCTAGAGCCTATTCTAAATAAGTGGATCCCGAGGGAAGTAGATTTAGAATTCATGTGTGTATCTTATGATGAAGCTGGATCTGATACCACTATCAAATCCACATGTGAATTGACCAAAGGTTTGACAAAGCTGGCAGAAGGGAAAGCCAATGTGGAAAGGAAGGATAATTTATATAGAAAAGAGTATACTGAGCATAAATTTGAACTGTTTCTTGGAGGTTTTGTCAACCAAAATCAGATAAAGGACAAACAGGTATGGCTGGATGAGTTAGCAGCTAATCTGTCTCTAAGGGTAAATGAAATAATCAATAAAGATGACACCTCACTATTTGTTAAAACAATTGAGGAAATAGAAAAGATCAAATCACATTATGGTTTCTTGGAGTCAGAAGTGAGGAAAATAAGGAACTCTTGGAAAAAGCTATTAAAGTTGAAGAAAAAGATTATTGGCTACTCATGGCCTACCGATGATGTTTTTCAAGAGTGGTCCAAAAAATATGCGGTGCAGGAAGAAGATGCTCTAGAGCAGTTACAAGAGGTTGCAATCGAGCAAAAAGTGCAAGAGGCCGAAGATGCTGAAAAGGACTTGTAACCATTTCTTGGGGAGTATTTTCAGTTTGTAACAAACTCTTTTTGAAAAGGGGTCTGAAGCTTGTATGCATCCATGATTATATAAATGGATACTAGGACTAATGAAAAGGGGGATCGCAAGAATTTGTAAGAAAACTCTGCAGAAATATATCTGGGATTTTCTAGTCTTATGGAGAATACTCTAAGTTTTGTAATACTTTTCAAAATTAATATCAATATACAGACTATGAACTTTCGAGCCTAGATTTTGTGTTGTCTTTTGGTTTACTTTCAATAGTTTATTGGCTTCAATTTTGAGTAATCTAGGGTTATTCAGTTGAACATAGACTGTAATGCAATTTTTATAAACATGTTTCTTAGCTTTTCTCTTTAGGAGGGAAATTAAATATGCAGGAAATATCTCTGTCAATAAGTTGTTTGTTGGGGATCTCAAATTTGATAAACACAGTCTAGTGCAACTATCTAGCGAACTGCTTAATGTCTACTAAGAATAATGGTCATAAATGACCATCATAAGATAATTAACATACACTTGAGTCAGTTGATTCATTGGTTACAAAACTTCTAGGTTTAGCTGATCCAATTCGTTACATAACAGTCTCATGTCTACTGACATTAACAGTTTACAAGGACCTTCATGGGATTGTGACATAACCTAACAAGCCAACTGCTACAAATCCCCTATCTCTAACAAGCTTCAACTATCATCATGGAATTAAACCTAATACAACATTGGTTCCCTTATTTAGCTAAATTAACACATCATATTATGACTCAACAAAAAATATGGTTCTAATATATTTTTTTGTCTTTCTATATTCCCAAAAGTATGTATCTAATTGATGATAGAATCCTTCTTCAGGTCTTGCAACCATGGAGACTGATATAATTTGATTATAACCGATGTGCATTGATTCCAAGATGAACCATAGTTGGTTGAACTATGAGTTAAGAGTGGAAAACAAATAAACATAGAATAGCTGCAAAATATAGCAAGGTATTGTGACTATAAGATAGAAACCATCCTAGGAGCCTCCAATATATCAAAAGTTGAGAAAGTAGCAAGCTTATTGTACAAATACAATGATCACTATAAGTTGCAGTCAAGTTCAAAGCATTGATTTGTGGGAACAAAGGGTTTCATACGGGGATAGAGAAGTCTCATGAAATATCATGACAGTCATAATCATAATCTAAAGAGTAGTCAAATCTTCAAGATGATTGGTGATAGTGCAATCATTCTATTGAGCATCAAATCTGAATTAAGTAAAATATCTTGATTTGAGAAATTAAATCATAGAAGCCATCTCTCTTTGGAAGAAATCATCATTTTCATTGATACCGTAATAACCCATAAGTTATTGAACAAGTCTAAAAGAATTCTATCGAAGTATCTAAGATTCAAACAGTATCGATGAGACCTAGTGATGTCTCATCGATATAAAAGGGGCATCAAAGAAGCAAACACTGATGAACTTCAGAAAGGACTCATTGAATACAATAACTCCATCGATAAAAGATATCAAGGAAAGTGGAGATGGTTCTCATTGACAAGAAAAGGTCTTCGAGGATATAATACTATCGGTGCAAAAAGACTCACCGAAAGGGATGGTCCCACCAACAAAAGGTATCGAAGAAAGTAGAGGTGGCCCCCACTGATGAGAAAAGGCTTTCAAAGAAACAATATCATCGATGCAAGATAAAGAAGATTCACCGAAAGAAGCATTCTCATCAAAAAAGTGATATCGATAAAACATAAGAAAACTACATCGATGAATGATATCGATAAGGATATGAGTTTTGATGGGAGGACAAAAGAAGTCATCAAAGTCCAAAGTCTCTTTGACATGAAACTCGGTGGATAGCATAAATATTTTGATGAGAATATGAGTTTCGAGGAGACTAATAGGCATGTCTCCGATACACATGGTTTCATCGATAGAAGCCATCTCTCTTTGGAAGAAATCATCATTTTCATTGATACCGTAATAACCCATAAGTTATTGAACAAGTCTAAAAGCATTCTATTGAAGTATGTAAGATTCAAACAGTATCGATGAGACCCAATGATGTCTCATTGATATAAAAAGGGCATCGAAGAAAGCAAGTGTGAGGCCCTACCTCGACCCATCCGGACATTTTCTATTATTTTCATATTGAGACTATTATGGATGCTTTATTTTATACATTATGGATTTAGAACCTATATGATTCCATGATTTGGATCACATTGACATATATTGATGCTTCATTTTATGCATTATGATTATGAAACTTTATATGTTGCTAGAATAGAATTATTTGGAAATGGTGGCTATCATTATTAGATTTGCAGGACTTCATTTTGATGATAGAAATAGGATGCTTATTATATGAATGGTTCAATTTTGAGGAGTAGGATAATTGCTTATGTGGAATCGAATTTGAATGTATGAGATATTGAATTATTATTGCCAAATGTATGAGTGTTTGATGTGCAATGAAATCCATGTGTTTAATTATATATATGATTGTGATTATTTGGAATTACTAATGTGTTAACTGAGATGCGCAGGAAAAATTATCCATGTGACCATGGAAATAATATGGAGAACCAAACCTAGACCAATGTACGTTTGTTAAGCCAGGGGTTGTCTATTTGGAGAGACAACACCCCGTATGTATTGTATTTTATTTGTGAAAGTAAATGATGCATGTGTGTTAATTTGATTTTATTTATTTGTGTAAACCTACAAGAGACAAATTCCATGTCTGATTTTTATATTGTATTTTATTGTGTCACTTGACACATGTGTTGATTAGTGTCATTGATTTTGACTTATCTCTTGGAGGGAGTTTTGTTTCTGTCATGCCCAAAATTTAGGGCAAAAATGGAAAGATTTTTTTTTTTAAATCAACTAGTTAATTAACAAAGTTTGCTATCACGACAAGCGTTAAGGTATTTGCCATATCTATATTCGAGCTAATTCTAATACGAACCAAGCATCGATAATTTGTTTAATTCTATTTGCGGAAATCTAACTGGTTTAATTTTATCTCCACGAGATACCTACTCATTAAATTTTATTAAATCAATCACGTTAAAGAAATAGGAGAGAAAGATTAATTCAATCTCCAATAAGACCATATAGTCTAAACATCCATTTTTATTTAGATGATTATAATAATCATTTTCAGTGACATTTAATTTGGATAATTAAATCTACAAGGGTAAAGTTAATTACGAGTAGCTATTACTCGCCTTTAGAATGCCAATTAAAAATTATCCATTCTAACCTCAAATGGAAAGTTTTTAAATTTCTCCTTTTATAATCCAATTTAAAATTTTAATGCTCTAATTAAATTAACTAGGGCATAATTAAGTATTTATCACATTAAATACATTTAAAATTATAAGACTAGGCTTTATTCTTAAATTTATATATTTCACTTTCCTTTTACTTCCTATTAGTAATCATACGGAGGTATTTAAGTATTTAAAACTCTATTAAATACTTCAAAAATATAACCTATATATATATATATACTTATATATATATATATATATATTAATCCTTTAAAATATCCTTCCAATATAATAGTCAAAACATCCTCCAACCCTAATTAGGGATTCCCCTTTTTTTTTCTATATAAAAACTGGCTCTAATCTAATTAATTTAAACATATTATTTTACTTACCCTAGCCCTACCCGGGCTAGGGTTTAATATATATATTTTTTTGATACCATTACCCACAGGGCCAAATGTCCATCGGCGGCCATGGGTTGGATTTGATGCAGGGTCGGCGGTGTTCAAATTTCATGGCGGGTCGAGCGGGGAAGGCGGACCAAGCACCGCCCACTGTGCGGTGACATAGTGGAGCGCTGGGCACCACCCACTGTGTACCCACACAGTGGTGGCGCTGGGCGCCGCGCCACTGTGTGGCCACACAGTGGTGGCGTTCGATGCCTCCCACTATGTGCCCACATAGTGGCGGCGTTTCAGCGCCGCCCACTGTGTGTTCACACAGTGGGATGCGGCCGATACCCGCGCAGCCCAAAACCCCTCTTTTTTTTGTTTAAAAATTAATTTAATTTAATTTTTTTTTTGTAAGGATTTATGTAAATATATATATATATATATATATATATATATATATATATATATATATATTTCCCAATATGTTTTATACGCAATTTTTTTTTAAAACAAAATACAAAGGAAAAATACAAATATATATATATATAATTTGATTGGTAATTAAGCTTAGGCTCTCTTTATTATTTTTAATTGCCAATAAAAAAAAATGAAGTAAACCTACTGCTAAGCTTTAGATCATAACACATCGGAATTATACATATTTTTATTTCTTCTTCCGAACTTAGGAAAATACTTTTTTTTGAAATACATTATACTATTCTGAATAAAAACATTCATTGATTTCTCAACTCATAAAATAACTACTTATACACTTCTTTTTTTTTAAAATACTTAAAATCTATCAGCAAAAACAACTCATATTTTTCGGCAAGTAGAATGTAGTTTAAATTAATTAAAGACTGATTTTTTTTTTTCCATATTACAAAAGAAGCTTTTGCATGCAAATCAAGCAACCCTTTACTTTTCAAAATAGAAATAGAAACATATCTGGCTTTATACAACTCTATCGATATTCTGCAAAAATTACAAGATGTTTCTTTATTTAACTACAATATTAAATCACATGTCCTATCTCAAAATTACAACTTGCCTCTCATTCAACGAATGAGGTATATTTCTACTATCAAATTTAAACAAATAACTACAAATGGATTTAAGTATCTTCAACAATAATCTTCTGCATCTTTTCACTGTTCCTATCCTCTTCTCCTGACTTTCCTGCATAATAAAACACAATATGACCACGGAGTGCTCACCTCCCAGCCTAGGCTAACTTGTAGCCACCCCCGAGCTCGGAGAACCAATTCCTAGACGGGTAACAAACATGCAAATTCCAAGAAAACAAAAAAAACACACATAGATTTTCAGGCACACTCCCAACTTGGCTACACAGCACCACACTTTGGTGATGATCTTTTCAAAGGGTGGTAGTGGACCAATACCCTGAGGAGAACTGCAAGTATGAATAAACAAGTAGCCACCTCATGGCACAATAAATACATCAAGAATCTCAACTCCTTATTCCTTATGCCCCCCAAAGGCATTCTAGCCTTATATCCCTCCTTATGACCCCCATTGCACAAACAGGCCATGCAGCAAGGGTCACACAAAGATCCCTTGTGATCGCTCTCAAACGAGAGTCTCTCACTCAAGGGTTGTCACTGCTACCACCCACAAGATCCTCCTCTCTCCCAAGAGTAAGAGGTCTTGAGAAAACTCCCAAAACACAACAAAGCATAAAGCAAAATTTTTAATGAATTTCCAAAACAAGTCATTCAAGAAAACTCAGATTTCTTCACCAATCATACACTCAAACACATGCAAGAAAATAACCATTTTAAAGAATAATCAACCAACCTTAATCTACCCAATCGTAACTTAATATTTGAGCAAGAGCTGCCTAATCCACGATTCTTCTTCTTCTACCCTTAGTTAAATTTTCTATTCCAACACTATTCTTTTCTTTTTTCAAAATTTCTCTTGTCCCCAAAAATGGAGAGTGGGTGATTACCCTCAAATTCTCAAAATCTTGCTTAAGAAGCTCATTCACTGAGTTCTCACAAGTTTCTAAAACCAAAAAGGAAAGAAAAGCAGAATGCAAAAAGACTCTCATTCGAATAGGAAAAATCTCAATTAGATTTAAACTTCTAATTTTCAATTTTCGCACAACTCAAAAAAGCCAATTTTTAAAGCGTCAAAAAGATCATTTAAAAGTAGAAACTTGCCTAAAATTGCCCCTAACCCCTAGGTATAACTTATGGGCTTTAGGAAACCCTATTAAACTACCCCTAGGTGTTCATTTAACCCATTTTAAACCCCTCTGAAGTTTATTTTCGGGTCAAACATATGTTGACCACTCCAAAGATTATATTCCCAAATTATTTATGACAACACATTATACTATTTAAGAAAAACAATAGTTGAACACTTTCCCACCAAGAGACAAAAATAAAACACTTAAATTTAAATCCACACATGTGTCAAGTGACACAAATAAAACACTTTTACAAAATAAAACATGAAATTGTCTCTTGTGGTTTTTACATATTAAATTTAAATAACACTTAACACTCATGCAGCATATACTGTTACGAATAAAAATACAACACAAACGGGGTGTTGTCTCTCCAAATAGACAACCCCTGGCTTACGAACATACATAAGTCTAGGTTTGGTTCTCCGTAATTTTCCATGGTCACATGGTAAATTTCCTGCGCATCTCAATTTACACATTAGTACTTTCAAATATCCACATATAATATAATTCAAAGGAATAACAATACACATCATCACTTGCATACAATTTTTATCTGCACAGATTAAATACATCTTTTATCAAGCAATTTCACATAAGCAATTTCATCCCAATTCACATAAACCAAATCATACATCATAGTTCTATATTCATAGTAAAGTGTGAGGCCTCACCTCGACTCAGTCTGACATTCAGTGGATTTTATATTTAGACTATTATGGATACTTTATTTTGATGCTTTTTGAGACTTAGAACTTATATGATTTTAGGATTTGGGATAACATTGCTATGATTTGATGATTTTACTTATATGCTTTTGTGATAGAACACTACATGATTGTTAGATAAGATGATATTGCAATGACAGATGTCATTATTGAATTTGTAGGACTTTACTCTGAATATAGAACTATGATGTATGTTTAGTTTATGTGAATTGAGATGAAATTGCTTATGTGAATTTGCTTGATTAAAGATGTATTCAATCTGTGCAGATGAAAATTGTATGCAAGTAATGATGTGCATTGTTATATTATTGAATTATATTATATATGGATATTTGGAAGTACTAATGTGTAAATTGAGATGCGCAGGAAATTTACCATGTGACCATGGAAATTACGGAGAATTAAACCTAGACTTATGTATGTTCGTAAGCCAGGGTTTGTCTATTTGGAGAGACAACACCCCGTTTGTGTTGTATTTTATTCGTAACAATATATGCTGTATGAGTGTTAAGTGTTATTTAAATTTATTGTGTAAAAACCACAAGAGACAATTTCATGTTGTATTTTTATAAAAGTGTTTTATTTGTGTCACTTGACACATGTGTGGATTTAAATTTAAATGTTTTATTTTGTCTCTTGGTGGGAAAGTGTTTAATTATAGTTCTTCTTAAATAAAATAATGTGTTGTCATAAATACTTTGGGAATATAATATTTGGGGTGGTCAACTTATGTTTGACCCAAAAATAAACTTCAGAGGGGTTTAAAATGGGTTAAATGAACACCTAGGGGTAGTTTAATAGGGTTTCCTAAAGCCCATAAGGTATACCTAGAGGTTAGGGGTAATTTTAGGCAAGTTTCTATTTTATAATGATCTTTTTAACGCTTTAAAAATTGGCTTTTTTGAGTTGTGCGAAAATTGAAAATTTAGAAGTTAAATCTAATTTAGATTTTTCTTATTCGAATGGGAGTCTTTTTGCATTTTTGCTTTCTTTCCCTTTTAGTTTTGGAAACTTGTGGGAACTCAGAGAATGAGCTTCTTAAGCAAGATTTTTGGGAATTGAAGGGTAATCACCCACTCTTCATTTTTCGAGACAAGAGAAATTTTGAAAAGAAAATAATGTAATGGAATAGAAAAATTGATTAAGGGTAGAAGGAAAAAGATTCGTGGATTGGGCAGCTCTTCATCAAATATCATAATACCTTTGGGCAGATTAAGGTTGGTTTCAGTTATTCATTATAATGTCTTCTTCTTGCTTATGTCTGGAAGTTTGTTGGTGTAAGAAATCTGTGTTTCTTGAATGTATTTGTTGAAAAATCTTTTGGTATTTTTGCATTATGATTTGTGTTATGTTTTGGGAGTTTCCTCAAGACCTCTTTCTCTTGGGAGAGAAGTGGATCTTGTGGGTGGTAGCAGTGACAACCCTCGAGTGAGAGACTCTCTTTTGAGAGTGATCACAAGGGATCTTTGTGTGACCCTTACTGCATGGCCTGTTTGTGCAATGGGGGTCATAAGGAGGGATATAAGGCTAGAATGTCTTTGGGGGGCATAAGGAATAAGGGTTTGAGATTCTTGATATATTTATTGTGCCATGAGGTGGCTTCTTGTTTATTTCATACTTGCAGTTCTCCTCAGGGTATTGGTCCACTACCACCCTTTGAAAAGATCATCACTAAAGTGTGGTGCTGTGAAGCCAAGTTGGGAGTGTGTTTGAAAATCTGTATGCATTGCCTTCTATATGTTTGCCTATGTGTTACCCATCTAGGAATTGGTTCTCCGAGCTCGGGGGTGGCTACCAATTAGCCTAGGCTGGGAGGTGAGCACTTCGTGGTCATATTTGTGTTTTCTATTATGCAGGAAAGTCAGGAGAAAGAGAATAGGAACCATGAAAAGACACAGAAGATTATTGTTGAAGATACTTAAATCCAGTTGCAAATATATGTTTAAATTTGTTATAGAAGTATGCCTCTTTCATAGAAAAGAGAAGCAAGTTGTAATTCTTGAAAATAGACTTGAGATTTATTGTCGTAGCTAAGCAAAGAAACATCCTGTAAATATGCAGAATATCTTAGAGTTGTAAAAGTTTGTTTTATTTCTACTTCTATTTGTTTTTCAGAAAAAGAAAAGCTTCTTTGAGTTGCATGTAAAAGCTTCTTTTGTATTATGGAAAAATTAGTTTCAAATGAATTTTATCTATATTCTACTTGTTGAAAAGTATGGGTTATTTTGCTGAAGAATTCTAAGTATAAAAAAATAATAATAAGAGTGTTTTAAGTAATTGTTTTATTAGTGGAAAAATCAATAAAAGTGTTTTATTCAGAATAGAATGATGTATTTTAAGAAAAAGAAAAAAGTGTTAGAATAAAAGTTTAGCAAAAGATCTACTTCTATTTCTTTTATCAGCAATTAGAATGAATAAATAAAAGAGCCTAGGTTATATATATATATATATATATATATATATATATATATATATATATATATATATATATATATATATATATATATATATATATATACTTAAATGTTTATTTGTGCACATGTAATTTTGGATTTACATAATGTGTTTCCCATTGTTATTTTGTTTAAAATTTTGTATGTAAATCTTATTTAAAAAAAAAATATATATTTTTTATATATTTTCACCCTTAAAACTTTTATATATATAAATTTATATAAATATAAATATATATATATATATAAATATATATACATATATATATATTTATATATAATATATTTTAAAATAAAAAAAAAAAAAAAAAAAGGGAAATTGGGTTCCACGCGGGCCCCACTGTGTGTACGCACAGTGAGGGCCATGCGGCGCCCACTATGTGCACACACAGTGTGGGCCGCTCGGCTCCCACTGTGTGGACACACAGTGGACGGCCGCGGCCGCCACTGTGTGGCCACATAGTGGTGTGAGCCGCTAGCGGCGCCCACTGTGTGGACACACAGTGGTGCCGCGGCGCCCACTGTGCGCCCACACAGTGGCGCCTCGGCCCTCCCTGTCGCCTACTTCGAACCTGCAATGAAAAATGGCCGCCGTCTTGGGGTTTCGGCCCTGCTAAAAAAATTCAGTGGTAAACAAAAAAAAAAGAGATTAAACCCTAGCCCGGGTAGGGTTAGGGTTAAAGGAAATAAAATAATATGATAGTTTAAGAGTTGATAATATATTATAAAAAAAAAGAACCCTAATTAGGGTTGGAAAAATATTGTTTATTATTTTGGAAAGTTATTTTTGAAGAATTAAAGTTTATAAATATATGTATATATATATATATATATATATATATATATATATATATATATATATATATATATATATATATATATATAACTCTGGTATATTTTGGAATAAGTATTTAATTATATATATATATATATATATATATATATATATATATATATATAAAATTTCGGTTATAATTTGGAGTAAGTAATTAACAGAAATTTAAATATGGTTGTTTAGACTTTATAGTCATTTTGGAGATTGAATTAATTTTCCTCTCCTATTCCTTTATCATGATGGATTTAATAAACTTAATGACTAGGTATCTCGTGGAGATAAATTTTAAACCAGTTAGTTTTCCGCAAATAGAATTAAACAAATTATCGATGCTTGGTTCGTTTCAGAATTAGCTCGAATATAATTATGGGAATTTCATTAACGCTTGTCGTGTGAGTGAACTTGATAATTAATTAGTATTTTATAAAAAAAAAAAAATCGTTCCATTTTTGCCCTAAATTTTGGGCATGACATAAAGTTCTGCAAATTCAATAACGACATCTATCATTGCAATATCATCCTATCTAACAATCATGTAGTGTTCTATCTCATAAATCATGTAAGTAATTCATCAAATCATAGCAATGTTATCTAAATCCTCAAATCATATAAGTTCTATGTCTCCAAATGCATCAAAATAAAGTATCCATGATAGTCTAAAAATAAAATCCACTGAATGTCAGACTGAATCGAGGTGAGGCCTCACAGTTTCTACAAAAGCCATTCAAACACATGAGTGTGGTCCCAAATTTGCCTTGGGTAGGGAGTCTTGGGAGTGGTCAACTTAGGTTTGACCCGTAGGTTAACTTCAGTGGGGTTTCTAAGGGGTCAAATGGACTCCTAGGGTTAGTTTTAGGGCTTTTCCAAAGGTCTAAAGGGTAGACCTATGGGTTAGGGGTATTTTTAAACATGTGACTACTCCCATGTGATTGTTTAGTCACCTCAAAAAGTGGTTTTCCAAAGGTGAACGAAAATTCAACTTAGAAGGTTCCTCCTAGGATAGACAACCTTCCCTTTCGATGTCAAACTCTCTTCCCCATCCTCTCTCACCTTTTCTCTTTCCAGTTTTAGCAACATGTAAGAGGTTGGGAAGAGCAACCGATGGGAACTCTCACCTTACCCAAGGGGTTGGGAAGTGTGAGAGAGGCCTTCTTAGGCAAGGATTAGGGACTTAGTGAGTAATCACCCACTCTCTATTGTTGGAGATTATGCAACTTTTGAAAATAGTTGTAGGATAGAATTCTTGGTGAAGTGTTGGTGAAGAGTTTGTGTGGATTTGGGCTGCTCATCCCCAACTAAGTCTATCATACCTATTGGCACATTAAGGTTGGTTTTTTTTTTCCTTTTAGTTATGTTGTTTATTTTGTTTTGAAAGAAAGAAATGCTTGTATGAGGAGATGTGTATATGTAAATTGTTTTGTAGGAGAAAAATGTAAATTTTCCTTTCCTTGTTCTTTGTTTATGTGTTCTTGTTTTGGGAGTGTCCAAGGCCTCCTACTCTTGGGAGAGTAGGATGGTATTGGGGTGGAAGAAGTATGACATCCTTGGGTGAGAGGCTCTCCTTATGGAGAGTGATCTCAAGGGTGTCCTTTGTGACCCTTGTTGCATAGCCTTGTGTATGCATTTGGGGGTCATAAGGGGAGAAAATATGGCTTTTATGCCTTTGGGGGGCATAAGGGAGTGGAGGTGACTTTGTTGTATTTTGTTTTGCCATGAGGTGGCTTGAGTTATATTATACTTGCAATCTCCCCAATAGTATTTGGTCCACTTCTACCCATGGAAAGTTCATCACAAGTTGTGGTGAGAGTGTAGCTTGGGATGGGAAAATGCATGTTGAGTGTTTGCCCTTTGTTTGTTGTGTTTGTTTGTTTGTTTGTGACCCGTCTAGTGCTTGGTTCTCCAAGCTCGGGGGTGGCTTCTAGTAAGCCTAGGCTGGGAGGTGAGCTCTCCATGGTCAAGTTGTATTTTATTGCAGGTAGCTTGGGATGGGAAGGAAAAGATGAAGAGCTTTGTTGTTGTTTTATGTTGCAGAAAAGTTTAAAAGAAAAAAGTATTTAATATTGTAGCTTGTAAAAAAAAAAGAGAGCCATTGTTGTGTTTATTTTCCAAAAGAAAAGAAGTGTATGTATTTATTCATAGTCCTATGGAAGAGAAATTTTAGTTGGGGTTTCAAACCCATTTGTAATAATATTTACTTTGTATTTTAATTTGCTTAAAGAAATGTATTTCTTCTATTTGGTTAGGTTTTGCAAAGGGAAGATGAAATATATGAGTTGTATTAAAATCCTCATTTACAAAAAAAAGAAATAAAGTTGTTGCATTTATATTTATTCTGCAAATAAAGGCTCATTTTATTCCTTATGCAAGATATAAATGGTATATGAAAGCTCATACATTAGATTCTGGTTTTATTTATGCTATTGCAATTAAATTAAATCTATCATTTATTCTTTCATTTAATGCAGAAAATAGATCCTATAGTAGTAGCTTATTTTAAAAAAAAAAGGATTAGCATATAGTTCAAGTTTTATTTTGTTTACCAGAATAGATTATATTTAAGCTTGTTGTTAGAATGCATGGTAGATATTAGTTACAGAATGTTTTATACAAAAAAAAAACAGAATATAAAACTCATATTTTCAGCCTATTAGAAAAGAATATTTCACCCATCATCTTGCTGTAACTAATGGTATTAATTTCTGCATGTATTTTAAGGTTTATTAAAAAGGAAAGAAAACTCATAGGTTGTTTTAGTGTGTTATTGAAATATATATATATATATATATATATATATATATATATATATAGAGAGAGAGAGAGAGAGAGAGAGAGAGAGAGAGAGAGAGAGAGAGAGAGAGAGATATTTAAATATGTTATTCTAGAAACTTATATTTTTCTTAAACGAAAAAAAATAGATATATATATATACATATATACATATATATATATATAGATATATATATGTACATATATATATACATATATATGTACATATATATATACATATATATGTACATATATATATACATATATATATATATACATATACATATATATCTATCTATATATATATACATATACATATATATCTATCTATATATATATATATACATATATATATATATATAAATATATAAATGTTAAACTTATTTAAAAAAAAAAAAAAAAACTTTAAAAAAAAAAAACTTTTGCAAAAAAATCGGGGTTTAAGGGAGAGCCGAACCACTGTGTAAACACACAGTGGCCGGCGTGGCTCAGGCCACCACTGTGGTTTCCCACAGTGGACGACACGGGGACTACCACAGTGGGCAACCACAGTGGTCAGCACAGAGCCTTCCACTGTGGGCAACCACAGTGGTAAGGCACCCGACCACCACTGTGTTTACCCACAGTGGGTGGTGCTCAGCCTGCCACTATGGGGAAACACAGTGGCATTTGGGGTTATCTCCGCTCGGTGCTCCCTACATAGCACTCCCTCCGCCGCTTCCTCCCATGGCCGCCACCTAAACTTTGACCTGCACACACACACACTGCACTCACACACACAAAAAAAAAACACACACTCACAAGCCCTAACCCAATGTTCGGGTTAGGGCAAAATACTAATAGATAAAAAAAAAATATGTGTTGGATAGGATTTAAAAAAAAATTAGGGTTAGCATAGAGACCCTAGATTTAGAAAAAAAAAGAAAGAAGTAGAAATAAATAGGGGGGAATATCCATTCCATTTTGAATAGGGTTTTCCCCACCCATATTAATCATACATATAGTTTCTTGTTTTAATAAAGGAACCTTTCATCCTAAAAAAAAAAATGTATATGAATATATATATATATATATATATATATATATATATATATACACACACACACACATGTATATATATATTTATATATATACTAGATATACTTTTACTTATGTGAATATATATATATATATATATATATATATATGCAAAATTGTGTGTATATATATAAGGGCATCTTATACCTAAATTTTAGATTAATAGATTTAAGTTCATATTTTTATATGATGCAATAAATTTAAATTCTGTGGAGATTGACCTTTAGGGAGTTAATAGCAATATGCCTATAAGCCAAGGTAGCCCCTTTATTTTGAATTTATTAGGCACCTTTTAATTAATGGGAATTTTATTTAATAGGTTTATTTAATCTAAGAGCTAGGGCAAATTAATTTAGACCCTAGGCAATTAAAAGAATTTAGGTGGGTTATTTTAACCCTTATCAATTAACTAGAGATTTTTGTTAAATGTGTTTAATTGTTAATTGGTGAGATAATAATAATTCCCTTGGAGAATTACTATCCCACTTTCAACTTAGATTATTTATCGCCTAATTAATTTAGTTGTTTGATTCACTCAAAACATAGTTAAGACTAACTAGTCTTGCATTATTTAAATAAGTTAGTTGAACTAGGTTAAGTATTTAAAAAAAAAAAAATTATTTCGTTTGTGCCCAAAAGTTTGGGCATGACAGCAAATGCCGATGAACTTCAGAAAGGACTCATCGAAGACAGTAACTCTATCGATAAAAGATATCGAGGAAAGTGGAGATGGTTCTCATCGACAAGAAAAGTTCTTCGAGGATATAACACTATCAGTGCAAAAAGACTCATCAAAAGAGATGGTTCCACCAACAAAAGGTATTGAAGAAAGCAGAGGTGGCCCCCACCGATGAGAAAAGGCTTTCGAAGAAACAATATCATTGATGCAAGATAAAGAAGATTCACCAAAAGAAGCATTCTCATCGAAAAGTGATATCAATAAAACATAAGAAAACTACATCGATGAATGATATCGATAAGGATATGAGTTTTGATGGGAGGACAAAAGAAGTCACCGAAGTCCAAAGTCTCTTCGACATGAAACCCGACGGACAGCAAAAAGATTTCGATGAGAATATGAGTTTTGAGGAGACTAAAAGGCATGTCTCTGATACACATGGTTTCATCGATACAACTTTATTGGTGGAAGATGAAAAAGAGAGGATAAAAGGGGCTTCACTGAGACAACAGACCCATTCATCGAAGGAGCATAGTGATATCGATGGAAAAAGCATTTCGATGGAAAACTACAGGAAGTCACTGAAGCCCAGGGTTTCTTCAACATAAAAAGGGACCGATGGAATATAAAGACTCTATAGCCCAAACAATGAAGAAAGGCACTATTCATCTATAGAATACAATTCATTAGTTCATATTTCATTTTAAAGCAATAGGAGTAGCTGAGTAGGAAATATAGAGTAGACTAGAAATAGTGTATATACATAAATTTCAAGCACATAAATCGAATGATTTCTACAACAACAATCTTGAACTCATCTGCTATATCTCCATCCTGGGAATTTATACAATTCTGAGATAGGAGGAAATCAGATCAAGATACTTAATCTGCTATAAAAATCATTAGTCATTGAAAACAAATAGTGAGTAGGTATACCCGCCTAGGTCTTGCAGAGCCTAAAGTGAGAGAGTTAGTAACCAAGTAGGTTCACTCTATAAGTTGGCCAAGTCAATTGGAGGGTTTGATCATAGGAGTTGGCATTTCCTTAGAGCCTATCCAATCTGTTGATTTGAGACCCAACACATTCATTAATTGTTTTAGACATTTCAAGCTATGTTTTCCTAATATATGGTCAAGTATAGAACAACAACACTCAGAAAATACAGTCTAGAGAGATTGCAGTCTACAGTAAAGCCAGTAGGTAGTCATACCTAGTACCAAATAAAATGACAGTAATCAAGTCTACTGAGTGAAAAAGAGCAGGGTATAAGTTTCTAAAAGGTCTTTTCAAACCTTAACAACAAATAACATGTTATTGTTGTAGCATTGTCAAAACTTGACAAGAACAACACCTTATTAACTCAAGAGGCATAGCAGTCATAGGGAAAATCATGTCAAATGTGCAACTCAATACAATAAATAATCTTAGTTTGTAGCCCTATAGCATCATAATGCAGTCCTTGACCAAGTATGCATACAAGAAACATCTAGTTCTATTAAGGCACAAGCATCAAAGTCAGAGGTTATGACAACTAGTCAAAAACATCAAGTACAAAAAGTTGTCTTAGTCACTAGAACACAATTTGCAACATGCATTAGGAGTTGTCCTCCTTACGAATAGTGCAACATTAAAAAGGTATTATCAAAGCTACAACCACAATTCAAAGAGGAATCTTACAAAGATAGGACAAAGCTAGGTACAGTCATAATTCAAGGCAAATACATAGTTGAGACTTAGTCCAAAATAGGGAAGAAGTGCAACAAATGACATGAGAAGTCTAAAGAAGTATTATAACAATCATGAGTCAAGGATTAATGAAGAGATTTTTTGCATCCATGAAACAATCCTTAAAAGAATCCATGATACAATCTCAAACGCACTTTTTACCGTTCTCTTGGTGATTGTGCCCAATTGTGTATGTCTTGCTTATGTATGAAAATGACATTTTGTAGCTTTCCACCGACCATGTATTTGAGATGTCTTTGATTTAGATATGGCATGAGCTTAGTCGTAGAGTGAGACTAGGGAGTTGGACAATCTCAACCATGGTGCGCCTGCATGTGTATATAGTTTTGTGTATTCATTAAAGATTTTCATTTAATTTTAATCAACTAAAGAGAAATATTCATGACTTACAAGTAATAAAAAAACTTACAAGGATGAGGCATATTCATTACTTACAAGTAATAAAAAAACTTACAAGGATGAGGCATATTTATAACTTTTGTAGTCCCACCTTGGATATCAACACTAGAAGCAACTCATATTGTTCGTGTACAGACAAGACAATATGGGAGTTCATTATACCTAGCAACTTGTGGTGTTGTTGTTCGTGTTGGCTCTGTTGGACCCTACAATTAAGATTCAATATACATTATTCAATAAGATTAACTGTGCAACATAATGAAATATTGAAAAGTGTGTTACCTTGTTGAGCTTCACTTGGTTTCGAGAATAGTTTAATATTCTCTACTTAATAGGGCCAACCACATGAAGGTGGAAGCTCATTTGGCCCCTCCCTCCCCCCTAACATCACTCTAAATTCCCCGTTAACATCTTATAACATTCATTCATTCATTCTTTCTACCATTAATAAAATATAGTATTCATTCATTAATATCACATAACGTTCATTAACACATAACATTGATTAACATTAATTAACACGCAACATTCATCAATATTAATTAACACATATCATCCATAACCATTAATTAGCACATAATTACATTCAATAACACATAAAAATCAGTCATTATCAAATAAGTTAGATTACAATCATTTCTTTCTTTCTTTTTTCTTTTAAGCTATGAAAAGACTAAGTAGAACATCGGTTTCTTTATCATTTCCCCCCTCTGTAGATGTTCCGCCAACTGCTCATGATCTCAATGTATGCCTAGTCCTATACTAAGAACGAGGGCGCTGAAGTGAAGGGGGGTCCTCTGCAATAACAAAGAAAAGGGTTAAATTCAAAAAAAAATTATTATTGTTACAAGTATTTCATTAATTTAGAGAACATAATTGTTGTGCTCTTTACTTGATGGGGCCACATCATTTTGTGTAGCCTCAACCTCAACATGTTGAACACCCTCTAGATCATCTGGAGTTGAAATAGTAAAGGTTACATTAATGTTGAACACCCATAGCAATTATATTTGTTTAAAGCAATAATAGTGGTCCTCTTTACCTGAGTGGGGAACATCACGTTCTTGATGTTGTGTACCCAGATCATGCTCCACTTGCTCACCACTGACTACATGCTCTAAAATATTAACAAAAAAGGTTACATTAATTACTACTCTAATTACAAATTAAGATGTTTAATTGTATTAATAGCTAAATAAATAAATTTGAATAGCAAATGAATACCTCCACTACTGGGATGCACATCTAGACCTTCATGTGCAGGTGGTGTTTCACAATTAGTAGGCTGCATTCCAATGACATGCACATTGTTATCATTGCTTGCTTATTTAAAACAAATATAGTCACTTTATGTTGGAACTCAACATCAATCAGATTACTGGTAAAGTATTCAATTTGAAACAACTTCCATTTAGCATATTTACCTATGTGATGGATGCACTCGAATGTTGTGTATGCCCACTCAATTCTCATAGCCGATTAGCCACAGTTGAATAGCCTTACTAGTAGGCAATTCTCTTGTCATCTTCTGTGGGCGCTCTATTGAATTCAGAGCCCTGCATTTTTGCTTGGTATCGTGAATTTTGCTTGCATTGTTTGATAAAAAAAAAATGTTTGCAATTTATTAATATTTTGATGCAATATTTCATTTACATGAGATACTTACAATTCGTGCTGCAAGTTTCATGTAACCACCAGAGTCGAGTTTGTGTTGCCCGTGATTTTCTTGCCTTTCCTTGGTTTCCTTTGATGTGTCACTCAGTCTATAAATAGTTTGAAATATGTTAGATTATATAAATATAAAGAGTAATTAATTAGTACATAATTACATTCTTAATAGTATCCCGTACCTTCTTCTGGCATCTACTGGTGTATTTCCTTTTTTCCTTTCAATTCTCTCCTTGGCATCCACAATCAGGTCCTTCCACTCCCTCTCTGGAATCATGGGGGGACGCTCATACTTTAGGTTCCTCTCCAAATGGGTCCTGTATTGGTCCCTCACATACTTTAGATATGTGCCAGCTTTTTCAAGGAGCTTGGTTTTGTCAAAGGTGTCATTTCCAAACCACTCAACCATTTGGTTTGTCAATTCATCTTTTAACCATTTTTCTTGGTCATTCCACCTTTTAAAGCAAAAACAAACCTGTTAGATTCAAAAATGAACTGAAGCTACATTTATTACACTTCAAGAAATGGATCAAAGGAAAAGTATTCTAGTAATGATATGAAATCAAAAGTGGATTAGGGTTAGTTCACATATGATGTACCACCTTTTATGTATGGTGGGCCCAAATATCTGCAATGCAGTGTCACTAACATGTTTATAGAAAATATCATTGCTTGCAAAAAATTCATGGGATCATTAGTCCAAAATGAGTGATCATAAAGTAAATTACAATTAGAGTATATATAATAATAATTTTAAAGTACCTGGAACCTTTTGTATCTTTAAGGGAAGCATTTCTTCGTCGCTCACCACCAATGTGGCCTGCAACATTCCCGTACTAGAAATACAAGAAGATCTAGGAAATGATGGTATGTTATCAGTAATAGTCACCTCTGGCACATCCTCATGTGCATCTCCTCCTGCAAAAAATGAATCCACTATGAAATGGCATAAGAATTCAAGAAAGAACACTTGAAGGGAAATAAACACATGACAAAAGATAGAGCAAAAGAGGGATCTACCAACGGTGGGCAGGCCAATATGACGTGCACCAGAGGATGTTTGCATGCTATGTGTTGCTGACATTGCAGTCGGCAATACAGGTGAGGGTAACCTCTGATGAGGCGGCATCGACATTTGCACAGTAACATTGACAACACCTAAAGAATAATACATTAAATATATCAAACATTAAATATATGAAAAGTGAAAGAATTGTAAACAAGGATGAACCTTTATTTTGAAAATTGATAGTATCAAGTATGATGTGTTTTGGGTACTTAGAGTGATAAGCCAATCAAGTGATAATACAAGAAAATCATCATCACCTGAAGATCCTGCAACACCCTGATTGTGGGAATGACTTTCATGAGGGCGGATAAATTTCTGTAAAAATAATACGTACATATTTTAGTTAATGACATAAAAGAGAATAAAATATAAACCATCATTGAACTTTTGTTATAATTAAAGCTTTCATTACTGCTTACTTGCAAGTTTTTTGCTATTTGAAACAATAATTCCACCCTTTGTTGTATCTCATTAGTGGTAGGATGCACAGCTTCCAAAGCAACAATCTCTTTTCTAATTTTTATAAGAGGCATTTTACAGAATTTCACAAGGTCTATAGGATCTTTAGTGTCATCATTGCTTAACCCTAATGATTCCACATCCCTAGAAAGGTGCTTAGGTACTGCAACTCCCTTTCCCTTTCCCCGAACATCTGTCTGTGTCAAGAATATCATTAACAATTACAAAATTAGTATAAATCGCTAAAAAAAAGAATATAATAATGTAACAGTTTGCTTCTACCTAATTTGTACAATTACAATGAGGTTTACCTACTCGGTAGAAGTGTCACAAGGTACATATCTATCTGCGATATGTGATGGATCCATGTCGGCCTGTGACAAAGAAAAAATATAAAAAATGTTAGCGAAATTACATCGTACACAACATGAACAACATGAACTTTGTAGACAAAAAGAGTATTAAATAATAAAAAGATGTTGTCATCAAAATCATTGTAAATTTTTTAATTCCTTACCTTTACTTTATGTAGACTATGCAGGATCCTCAACTAAATGGTCACATAAATAGTCACATAGCTAATAAACAATCCAATTTTCATAAATAAACATAGTTTAAAAATTGTCACATAAATAGTCACACTCCCTATCTCCATCTCCATATTAAAAGGTGCATCATGAATTAATTATGTAATGGCATTAGAATTCAAAAAAGAATGAATTAATTATGTAAAAAAAATTCTATCAAGAAGTCAATATTAAATAGATAATATACTAATCGCATACCTCATACATTTCATTCTTCATCATCATGAACATCAAGGTCATCATCGCCAACATCATCATCATCATCATCATCATCATCATCATCATCATCATCATCATCCTTGTCGTCATCGTCGTTGTTGTCGTCATCATCATCATCATCAATGTCTTCACCATCATCATCACCATCATCACCATTACTATCATCATCACCATTACTATCATCATCATCATCATCATCATCATCATCATCCTTGTCGTCATCGTCGTTGTTGTCGTCATCATCATCATCATCAATGTCTTCACCATCATCATCAACATCATCACCATTACTATCATCATCACCATTACTATCATCATCATCATCATCATCATCATCATCATCATCATCATCATCATCATCATCATCATCATCATCATCATCATCATCATCATCATCATCTTGTTGTTGTTCTTCTTCTTCATCGTCATTGTGAAACTGTCGATCGTGATCATCATCCACTTCATCTTCTACTTCTTTGGTATCTTCTTCTTCGGTATCTTCTTCTTCCATCACATTATACTTTATCAGCCTTCCTCTTGGATCATGTCTAACAACAAATGACCAACCTGGTTTATGTGGAACCTCTGAGTAAAATACTTGCTCACATTGGCTTGGAAGAACATAGGGCTCATCCCCAACTGGTTCAAATGACCTTGTATTTAGCATTATAAAACCATTATCATGTTCAATAACAGTTCTATTAGGATCATTTTTATTCAATCGTAGCCTGTACCATTTGACGACGAACAAAACTAATTTGAAGGAATTAAAGTCACACTCAACTATATCATCCAAAATGCCCTAGTATCAATTTTGAGACTGTTGAGGATGAATGTCATTTCTCAATGAAATATTTGTCACCTCAAAGACTGCAGTGATGCCAGAATCACAAGTTTTCTTCATGTCATCCAACTTTTTTATGTGAAATTTATGACCATTGCAGCACATAGCATTGTGGTGTGTGACCTGCGATATGTCAAACACGTAAAATTTATTGCATTGTGAGTTGATAAACATATGGGTGATTAATAAATTTATGCGTACCTGTTTATCTCTTAAACCATATGCTAAATCAATTTCCCTTTGCATAACATTGGAATCTCCATTACGATGTGCTTCTTTAACCAATGAAGCCACACCTTCCCATGTTAATGTGCATCCAGAATGTTGACAATGTTCAATCCATACCGTCATCCAATCAAGATTGTTTGCAATATACAAATGTAGTACATCCCACTCTCGACCAACTGTACAAAAAATAAATCGACATCTTACAATCGATTTATTTTGAAGATTAAGAATTAATTAACTACAATAACATCTTATAATTACCTTTCACTTTCCTCAATCTACCTTTCCCCGTTAAGTACTCATCTTTGAATTTGTTAATGGTGTTGGGATCCCAAATGCGATCCACATGGATCTTTGCTGCAAACTTAGGAAGATATTCAGAAATGTACACCATAGTCTGGTATACCATATATCCCTCCACCATAGAACCCTCAAGATGTGCTCTTTGTCAAACCAAAGCCTTCAAAAATTTCAAGTGCCTCTCAACCATCCACTTTGACCTAGTGTGTACAGGTCCACATAATTCAATCTCCTCAACTTGGTGTATGAGGTAGTGTTCTTGTGCATTGAAAAAAGTTGGAGGTATACACTTTTGTATTTCACACATTAA